>NW_027272223.1:122500-230014 GCF_040938485.1 Diadema antillarum
ATGTAAAAGTTTGTTCGAATCTCAAGATTCTCATGAATTCTGGAGTTCGCAGACATTCGTGGGCTCACATAGTTCCTTGCGGTCTTCTGAAGAAATTTGTGTGGCGGCGCGCCGTTCATACGAACGCAGTAAAGCCGACGTCATTAGCTAAAGGTGGACACAAGATAAAGGAAATTTTCCAATTCGGATCTGATCGTATAAACTTCGGGTCATTCGTGAGGACATCTTAAGCCGCCGATGGAGTTTCTCGGACTCCGATTTTATTCTATTTAACAAAGCGAACTTTCATGTTCAACTGAGTTCCTCTGAATGCACACACTCAGCTGCGACCTATATGTGTTGTTGTTTGTAACGTTGTTGTTATATCAGCATATTTTCTAATCTACAAACCATGCTGCAGAAAGAGAAAATGCAAACGTTGCTCGTTTGACCACGTGCATTTTAGGTTTTGTGTAATTATGACATAATATGGTTCTGCGTGATCAAGAGACCATGTAGCCTAAAAGGTCAACCTGTATAAACAAAATGTCAAGATCTCCACTGGATGATGACGATTGCGCTTATTACGAGAGAGCGTGCACGCAATTCAGCGAGTTACAACACGAACGCACTTGAAGCTGAACATGCTGTTTGTGGTACTGCTCAAGAGAACCTGTAATCGAGCGTGCTCAATGTTCAAAGACCGATGCAACTGTGGTATGATGATAGTGATGATGATAATGATAGTACAAAACATGACCCTCTTTGATATGCCACATGTCATCCACATATTGTTGTTCAGAAGTAATGTCAAGAACTGCCAAGTCATTGTGCTTTATTTCTAATCTTTTTAAGTGATATCTCACAAGTTCACATCACCAAAATATACACAATTTGATAGGTTTTCTTGCTTTATATCGCTGGTTCAATTTTTTTTTTCATACATACATAGCGGGATATCTCATGACTATTTCAATTTATTTTCATATTTCTCGATGAAAAATTACATCAAATATAACAAAATTAAATGAAATACATGACATACATAGAATATTGCAAATATGTAAAACATAATAGTGGTCGATCTGTTAAGTTTGGAATCTGTGAATGAATGCTAAAGAAATATGAAGGAACCTACTTAAAAGCGAGTTTGTTGAGCGTAGGTCCCGGTTAAAAACGAGTTTAAGATTGAGAAGGGGAGCACGGGTACAACAATGACCGGAACATAAGAGAAAAACAAAATAAAAAAGTACAAATATACAGTTATATAGCAATTTCTTCTCTAGTGCAGGTTAGGGGTCGGAAAAGCCACATGCTGTGACACTATTGTGTCCTAAAGCAAATGACAGTGGAACTGAATTCTTAAAATAGCTTAGAATATTTTTATATACACGGAACTGTTGAGTTGCGGCGATTAACATCGGCAATGCAAGAAATCAGTTCGTTTCGATCAATGTCACTGAACTTTTGGAATCGCATGAAGCCCACCTCTTTTCTTTCATTTGATGGGGGTGTCTTATACATGCACCGTTTTTTGATACTTGATATTCTTTATTTCGTATACCTGAAGCACGTTTCAAAATGGTCGATATAAAATATACTGCACTGGTTAAATCCTGTGACTCAGAACTCAATCAAGTATAATCAAGGAGACTTCTGAGAAGAGAATAAACCGTGCAGAGAAAACACACTTCACTACCATATTCAAATTATATGCACACTGCTTCGAATGCACAAGCTTGCTCCAGATAACCAGAAACCTTGCCTTAGGCCTGGTGCCTGACATCGAAGCTGCAGCACCAACAAATTGGATACAGGTACTGAAGGGTTGAAATTGATATGGTCTTCTTTATCCGGGGGATATCGTCTTCAGTGTTGTCATACACTATCGAAGGACCATGCCATTATCATTACCCTTAACAGTGCTGCCAGCTATGCCTATCTATACACCTGATTCGAGAGGGACATGATGTATGGGTAAAAGTGGTCCAAGGACATACACACTTGACGGGATTTAAAGTCATAATTTACCATTTTCTGATGGAACAAAAACCCCGCATTAGTGCTTCAATATAGTTCTAAAATGTGAGTTAGGGATAGAAACAACCAATGTAAAAATTTGAACCAGTATATTCGATGATAATTATTGTCGGATATACAAAATGTGTGAACAATAGTTGTAATAAAGATGCTTCCAGACTAAACCGTCTACAGTTATGGTTTAATAGGCAAAATAGTGATATCTCCTTATATGTTAGGCTTTACTGCAAAAAAAAAAAACAATATATATATATATATATATATATATATATATATATATATATATAGGTAGGATGTTTTGTGATACAAGTGAACTACACTTATGCAACTAAAGTGATATATTGAACATTCTTTAAATCACTGCTCCCAAAGGTAAACAGGACCTTTTTCCTCGGGAGCGCCCATTGACAGTCAAGAGTCTTATCCACTATGCCACAGTGCCATTTCAGAACAGGTGACTTAAGTAGGCTTGTTAAACGACAACCCCAAGTCAGAAATCTTATCACTAGATTTAAAAAAAAAAACTCCCAAGGGGTGAATGCAGCCTATGAGTTAACTCTATATGATATATTTAGCACTCATTCGTATAGCAATAATACGCCTGAAGTTCTTTCATGAACCACGACACAATCATGCATTTTCTATTTCATTAGCCATCGACCCTTTAACACGAGTTTACAAAGAATATACATTTTCACATAATTCTATTTTATCTTGTAATCAAATGGGCTCTACTGCACCTGCGTTAGATGTGAAGAAAAAAAAACCCCACACATGTCAAATAAATTTGGTTATGGGCAAATAAGTTTGATTTAACTTCGCGCCCACTTCAAAATGTTATAATATGTCAAAGGGTGACTTGGCCCTAATGCTATGGAATTGAAAATATGTTTCGTAGATTGAACTTCAGTTGACCGTCATGTAAACTATACACAACGATATAAACGTTGTTAATAAGAAGAGGAAAATGTCGTATTTCAACAATTCCGTTAAATGCGGTCTTTTTTTTCACACAGTGAAGAGTTGTAAGATTAACGGATTGCATGCATTAATGGCAGTTGATGGTCTTAAAATGTACTGCCAATCGTCTTGCCCGCGTAATCGTCTGCACGCTCCCCTTAAACTGCCTTGAATGATTGATAGCAACGAAGAAATTGAACTTGCCGTCCATCTCTCTCGTATCCTTGCTCTTTATCTTTCTCTCTTTTTCTATCTATGTCTCCCCCTCTCCTCCATCTCTATCTGTTCATCTCTCTTTTCTGTTAGTTCATGGGAGAAAGCATATACATTGTATACTAGTACCATAATTTATGGACATAATAAGAGAAAGTGTCAAAAATGTAATCTAAAATATCATTTTTGTAGGGTTGAAATAAAGAAGAGAACTATTACTCCTCCCGCCGATCTTGAATGATAGGACCTATTATAAACCTATGTCAATATAAATACAATAAAACATATCATGTCAGGAGTTCCTTCCTTGAGAAGAGTTAGAATGATGGACGGATTAATATAGATAGGGGGCCTAGCTATAATATATACATATATATATATATATATATATATATATATAAACATACAACGCACACAAACATACATGTTATAATATATGTATACACGTATATAATTTTCTTGACATTATCTTATCGATTGTACATAAAGACGGTCTTGCAATCACTGAGCGTGCATATATTGCTCGGCATTTTATGGGACCCTTGCGGTACGTGACATCATTTTGTATTCAACCTTCATTTTGTTGAGACGTTCTCGTCATTATCTCATCGATTGAACATAAAGATGATAATCTTACCTGCAAATAATGTCGAATGCTTTCACGTTCCGTTCCTTTCCTCAAGCTTGCGAGCAAAACACTGCAAAAATCTTGGACTATATCACACTTTCTCTTGACCATACGCTTCTTTACACAGACATTCGCGGCCACAACACATTAAACATGCCCGTCCGCGGGGCAGACAGTGGTGAACGTGGAAAGCGACGAAAATTCAGGGCGGAAAACGGTTCATCCAAACCCTATAAATATCTACGAAATGCACAAAACGCGCCTGGTTTCAGCTCATTCGTTATTCCGCCCAATCCTCTGGCTGTCGTAGCTCGCGCTCCTTCGAGGGTTCGTCTCGCTCTGCCAACCACACTGGGAGATCGATCATTTTCTAAACGAGGTGATGGCGCGAATCTGGTACATGAGTCTAGCAGACTGTTGTGACGCCAACACCGAGCTATCTGAAGGAGATGGCGCCTGTCAATTTCTGTAGTTTGCGAAGATTTGATACTGCTTACGGAGCTGGGGATGTAGTTGTCCTTAACAGGGTGCGTGGATATTATGTGTCAAATAAATGTGTGTGTGTGTATATATGTGTGTGTGTGTGTGTGTGTGAGTGAGCGTGTGTGTGTGAGTGAGTGTGCGTGCGTGTGCATGTGTGCGTGTGTGTGTGAGGGCTGAGCACAGAACTCTACACACACGTGTGTGTAGAGTTCTGTGGGGCTGAGGGCTGAAGGCATAGGGGTGGGTGGGGGTGCATGTTGGCGTGTGTGTGTGTGGTGTGTGCGTGTGCATGTTCGTGTGTGTTCTCGCAAATGGCTTCGATTTCTTTTTTTTTTCTTTTGAGAAGTAATGGAACATGCCCAGTTGTTTTGAGCAAACTATCATGTCTCATCGTCTTCAGTGTTGTCATACACTATCCAAGGACTATGCCATTATAATTACCCTACAGTGCTGCCAGCTATGCCCATTTATTGAGGACATGATGTATGGATAAAAGAAGTCTCGCATATTTTTGCGAGAATATATGTGTGTTTAAAAAAAAAGAAAAAAAAAACGGATTTCGTTTCTTTGGTTAGAAAAGAGTCACAATGCAAGTTTGACATTATTTTACACAATGTTGCGTATACTGCATTTTGTCTTTGTATAGTGTGAGATTGACATTATTTTGTACAATGTTTGTGTATAATGCAGTTTGTCTTTCTATTATGTTTTGTTTTTGTTTCTGTGAACGCGAGTTTTGTGATATGAAATTGAACGAAATTCGAATAAAGAATCTTTTTCAAAAGTGAGTTTGTTTGAGAGTGGGCGAGAGAGAGAAAGAGAGAGAGAGAGAGGTAGAGAGGGAGGATGTAGGGATAGAATGTCCTTGTGAATGAGTGTTTCACGTGGGTGTGTATGCTACTGTGCGCTAGTGTGTCGTGTTGATTGTGTTGAAGTAGAAGGTGTAAGACCGAACTATTGCTTATTACATGTAGTATCAGAGGTTGGGTTGAATAGAAAGGGTATAGCCAATGATAGGAGCATGTGCGAGGTAGTTTTGGAAAGTATAAAAAAATCAAGTTAGACTTAACGAAGAATTTTGATGGAAAAAATCGAAAGAGAAAAACCCAGTGACAATTATCTTTGAATTGGTCCTTGCATCTGCATTTACTTTGACAATGTAAAACTTGAATGACAGAAACGTGAACGAGAATGGTGTGTTTGACTGTGGGGGGCATGTATGTGGGGTGGGGGTGTAGTCTGTGTATACACGTGATTGGAGTGGGGTGGACGAAGGAGGAATTTAACGGGCCAAAGGACAGATTATAATACAATCATATCAGTTATCAAAATATTATTTTGATAACTGATTTCACTGTATAGAAATGTTCCTTGTATTATGAGTTATGTAAATTAGTTTTCCAAATTGTTGGTGATTGTACTGACATTTTTATTCGCCTGTTTTATGCACATTTAAGTGAATGCTCATGACTTAGGCAATCACTAGGTAATAAATGAAATCAAATAAAGTAACAAAAGAGTTATGAATCTGTGGAATGGATTTCATCAGAGTTTCTGTAGCAGGGACTCTAGACAGTGTGAAAAACACTTTGTGGTTTTCAGGGAAAGTTGGCACTAAAAACACACAAAAAGGGCACACACCAACAAAGCTGTAGAAGTAAGGAAAACTTGACCACGTGGATGTTTTACTGATTTACATGAATAGAACGTTAAAGTGGGGGGTGAAAAAAATGCAACGAGGGGTTCTTCCCCATAGAAAGCAATTTTCAAACTGAATTCTCTTTTGTAAACCTATAGACCAGATGGAAAACCGTGAGTGACTTTAAATTTTCTTTGTCATGATATAAAGTAACGTGTTTACTAACAGTTCATGGATATGTTTATGAATTTTGTTTTCACACAAATTTCATCTTTATCATCTTCATTATAATATGACGTGTTTTCGTTTTATTTTGTCCATTATCGTTATTTCGTGTTTGATTTTAAGCAAGAAATTGCTTCAGATCTTTTGGATGTGGCGGGGGAAATAATACATGCTGAATTAGAACACTAACGGTGATATATCTTGTGTAACAAAGCCATGAATGTAAATGATACTATCAATCAGGTTATTTGTATTAACAACTAAGATTGCTCATGCTTCCACAACCACTTTTTTTTTTTCCATTGCGGTTTTTATTACTTTTGGTGTCAATGAAAAAAACATCCCTTTTGTGTTCATCTTTCACTGACTCAACGCAAGGTGTTGCTTTAAAGATAATTGGTGTTGAACATCGAGTACAAACCTTGCGGTTTTCATTACTTTGATATCAACGCAAAGACAACCCTTTGTGTTTATCTTTCACTGACTCAACGTAAGGTGTTGCTGTAGAGATAATTGGTGTTGAACATCGAGTAAAAACAGACGATGAGAAGGTCATGTGTGCGCCAATGACTTTTGAGATCCTCGGGACAAAGCGGAATTCAGTCCAGCAGTATTAACCCTATTTATCCATAATCCTTCGTGCACCTGTTGCCTGTTTCCAGAAGCAAATGATCGTCAAGTAGCTCGAATGCGTCGGGGTAATGGGGGTAGTTCGACTAAAGCATCGGTGCTGCGGTCACTTCGTGCACCCGCGTCTGTTATGATCAATTTCCTGACTTCCGCCCTGTGCCTCGGTAGCACGCCGGGGATTGACGCAAATAACGAGAGGTGACTCAGGAACTTCGCTCGCCCCCTCGGAGTCGGATGGTATACTCTGAACAGGCAAAATAAAACGGTGAAAGTATTTTTGCGCTCCTGCTCAGTTATATGTACAGGCTACCGTCTGCTCGCATCATTAGGTGCCGACAACAACGCGTACAGACTACGCACGAACATTATACGTGATTACGCCTGGTTTAAGTCCATCAGTGGTGCAGTGCGACTTTCATCCGGGAACACAAACGAAAGAACTTCACGAGGAGCTTTAAACTTTTTGATAGTTATATCGGTCCATTCTCCCTCGCTGTGAGTCTCTTTCTACTGAGATGTCTACAGCTCTCTGTTAGGGTCGTCATGGGGACACCATTCGGGAACCCCGAACCTTGTCGGTTTTTCGTCAATCTACACGGTTGGCCGTTAAAATCATGTTCGTTCGATTGAGGACCTCAAAACAACAGACGTGCAGCAAATTTGATCAAGTGAACTAATGCTCATGTCATAGAGGATTAATGATTTTGACCCTCTGATGCAACCTGACTTGTGAATGGTTCTGAATATCTATAATAAGAGAGGACTCCTTTGTGCATGCTGTGGGCAACCATTCGAGCGGATGCGGATGACATCAAAAGGTTGTTGAACGAAAGGATCGCTTTCCTCAATGACGTCAGAAGAATCTGCTAAGAGTCAGGTGCTCCCTGTCTGGAGTGTTATCATCACCCCTGCTCTTGGAGTACAAAAGGAGGGAGGTACGCCTACACTCAAGCAGAACAATCCCAGACGCGCATGCACGAACCCACCTTCCATACATCTGCCACTTCAATGTAGAGTTTCGTGTCATCTCGACAAATGAATAAAACTTTCGCCTGTGTTGGATAGCTGTCATATCTCCCCAAATGCTTAAATGTGATGAACTTATACAGGATTGTTGAGAACTACGGCAGATTTCGTACATTATTTACATCAATCAACCGTGAGTACCACAAAGAGTTCTTGGATAACATTACTGACATCATCTCTGTGGCGTGTTTGTAGCGAACAAGGATTTCAATCATGGATAGAAATAAATGCACCGGAGGTTTCCAGTCGATTGACGAGGATTTGGAGTGTGCACTTTGTTCCAATCGTCTGCTTAATGCAAAGTTCCTGCAATGTCTGCACAGCTTTTGCGCCGAGTGCCTGGAACGGCGCGTCACCGTTCGGACCAACATAGATGGATCGTGTCGCCTGCGCACCATAACCTGCCCGCTGTGTCGCGACGAGACCGTGGTCCCCGATGGAGGCGTAAATGGATTAAAGCCGAACAATTTAGCGAATAAAGTGATCCAGGCCCTGGAGGGAAACGAATACAACTCCAAGCTAATGGACTCCGAGCTGTGCTGTGAGTCTTGCAAGACTCTGCGGTCACGCGCTGTCGCCTACTGTCAAGACTGCCGGCACTTCATCTGCCGAGACTGCGTTGGGTCTCATTCAAAGATGAAACAGATGATGATCGCTCACAGCATCAAGCCGCTGTCTGATCTCCGCCGCGGTCTGGTGAAGACAAGAAACGGTTATAGAGATGCCAGCTACGGTACGCTCTGCTTCCAACACAATGGACAAGAGAAGACGCACTTCTGTGAGACCTGCTCCATGCTGGTATGCCCGGAATGCACGGAGGACACGCACTCCGATCCGCACATGTGCGTCGAAATGCATGACGCGGTAACAGCGCGGTTACGAAGCATCCGACAGCTAGTCGAGCAGGGAAGTTCCAAACAGAAAGAGGTTGCCGACGTGTTGCGGTCGATAGACCGACAACGCAATGTAGCGCGTCGGGTCATGCACCGCCTGCAATACGAGATAAACGAAGCGGCCGATGCTGCGGTTGAAAATGCCCTAAAGAGCATCGACTATCAGCGGTTGACTCTTTTAAAGGAAAAGGATCGTTTGGAGGAATTTATCATGAGCAGGTTTGACGAGATAGAAACAGCAAGAATGGGGATCGGTTCGGTTCTATCAAATGCGAGAAGTTTCGGCATTAAGTTGATTAAGAACCCTAGTGAGGATGTGCTGCTGACGTATGACAAGCTGAACACAACGTTACATAATTTGCTTGAGGAGCGTTGGGACGAGGCGTCCATTGATAGTGTAAACAATATCATAAAGAACGTGAAGTTTGAATCACATGAAGACGATCAGTGGGTGTCGGTCGGCAAGCTGGTCGATCCCAACCAGTGGTCGCTGTCGCAAAGTCTCCACGTGCCCGACGGGACATCGGGCGAGATCTCGTCGATGTCGTACAGTCGTGACGAGTCCCTTCATCTCGCTCATTTCAAAGGCGCCATCGATAAGATGGAGGAGGACGGCAAGTTCCGGCGAACTCTGACCACCGAGTCGGACATACGCGACATGGCCGTCCTTTCCAACCGCAGTATCGTCATCCTGGATGGCACGTGGCAAATACGGATCTACGATTTGAGCGGGAACAAGACCAACGTGATCCGACCTCAGCACGGGGCCGGCTTTACCTGCCTGACCTCTGATGGATACGACAGGATTTTCGCGGGAGAATTTCATCGCGATACGATATCCGTCTTCGAGAAGGATGGCAGCCATATTGAATCCATCCCTACCACTGGTATAGCGCCATACCGCATCGTCGTCGCCATTTCCGGTCATATCATACTCTCGCACAGCCCTGCCTCTGTGTCCATCCTGACAAGCGACGGGGATATTCAGTGCACCATTCACCGCAAGGAGTGGCAGTACGCCCTCGTCTGCTGTGACAACAGGGGCGGCGTCTTCATCCTGTCCGGGAACCGAGACCAGAAGAAGCTCGTGTCGGTCCACAAGTACACCATGGACGGACACGTGCTGGAGTGCGTGGTCCGACATCTCGAAGTCGACGTCGGCTGCTGGCATCCGAGGATCGCCTGCACGCCCACTGGGGACCTAGCACTGGTCACCAAGACTAAGGTGGACATCTACAGCGCTAGGTCCATCCTAAGTCGCCAACAAGAGTACGAAGAAGATTAATTCTTGATCACTCATGGTGACTTCAATAACTGAACTTCATGTGTATATTCACATTCAAGGTTATATTCACATTCGAAGTGTTTTTCTATGTAAATTTACTAAAAAGCAATTGCCACGCCAGATACTCTAGCTGTCACTTTACATCAAAATGCATGTCCACATCATGAATAAGTTTGATTTAACAAATGGACCCAAATCCTACAAGCAATGGTAAAGGTGTCCTCAAAATCGGACCCTTAATAAGACAGGTTTACAGAATCACTAAGGCCTAATCATTTTCCTGACTGAGTCGATAGTAGTTGGTTGATTGTGTCATGGTACAGCCATAACTTCAAATTGACCTTTTAACCATTTCCATTTAGGTGTAACTTTTGTGATAGAAATGTACTGAATGATTTATTGCAGTGGTTCGATGCCGGAATACCATATGGCGTAAACTGAATTGAAGTAACTGATCACAAAATTTGAGAAAGTTACGAACGTGATTAGTTCTCAAACAATCAGCAATCGCCTCAATTTCTTTTCTTCAATAATTCCTAAGCCAACTGATGTGGCGAAATACATCATATTTGTATTACTTGTGATGCAGTCTAATATAATGCAACTGATGTTAAACCCAGTGAAGTGTTACGAAAAACTTGTCTTTTTTGTTGAGGGGGGGGGGGGGCTTTTTCAGTCTCAAGTGGATTTACTTGCGGTAGTGTATTCTGGAGAGCACGGATTGATAACTCTACGATTTATTTCAATGAGAAAGTTATCAAATCACCATGTCCGCTGAGCGTTTTATTGATTGTCGACTTGCAAACGTGATGATGTTTAATGGATCTCACCTTAATGTTAAAGCGTTGTCTCCGTAACATGGTAACATCGTGGTAATCTTCTTACTTAAACGGACCACATACTGTTTCTCGTAATCTATGGGCTGAGTGAAAAGGGCGAGTGCCATAGTTCGTCGCAACAGTGAATGGTCACAGACTTGGTTATACGATGAGTAGTAAAATTGTTGTTTTCATTCAGTTAATGACAACCGAAAAGGATGATAGAATTGCAACACTCGACTACGTGCTTTTGAATGGTGCGTCTTTCTATATGCGTTTGTAACGTGATTTACATCAATCACTATAGCAACGAATATGACAATGTTTAATGTCTAAACAAATGAATTATTTCATCTGCGCTGTTCGATTTCAATGGAGACGCCATGTAAATACATTTGTATGCAATCATATTTTGTGAATACAGTAAGTATACATCGATTTGAATTAGAAAAAAGAGATATCGAATAATTAGCACAATGTATTCTCCAAATTCTTCGTATAAACGACTTCGCAATATGATCGTCGAAGAAAATTGATTCATAGCATGTTTATTTAGAATTTCAAGAACCTGGGTGCTCAGTCACATGTTAATTGTGTTATCAAGATGATGATGCCATGTGGGCACACATATGACATTCATAGTTTGACGTGATGGCGGTGAACAAAAATTACGGTTCAATATTTTCTTATAATGTAGCACGTCACTTGAGCGTCAAACCGTGCCTTTCCTGACATTTCCCAAGTCGCTTAAAGTGACACATCACACAGATTGTTATTATGTTGTTGTTGTTGTTGTTGTTGTTGTTGTTGTTGTTGTTAGGACATTGTTATATGAAGCTAGACAGGGTCACTGAAGACGAGACACTACAGAGGCTACACTCTTCTTTCCTTTACATCTCACGTGACCTTTTTCCCACCTTTTCCCTGTCATCTATGAGATGCTAGTTTCTTGCATCCTGCATCACACAATATGCCCATACGTAATATATATATATATATATATATATATATATATATATATATATATACATACATCATACGTGCACATACGTATAATATATATATAATATATATATATATATATATATATATATATATATATATATATACATATATACACATTGTATACATGTTTTTGTTACAAATGTATGGTATTTTTATGTAGAAGACAATATGTTCACTGTCTGAATGAGTGCATTATAACAGAGGTCACAAATTTTAAGCTTTTGCTTACTGGGAATCCTTATGCTCATTACTACTTTGGTTGCCAGTTCTGTCTTTGTTTGTTTTTGTTTCTGTTTTACGTAGAAATGCTGGTTTGTTTTTCTTGATGTGCAAATTGACGTTGAACTATGATTCATGAATTGTAATGTTTTGTTTATATTACCATGCTGAAACAATAAATCATTTCAGATCAATTTGAGCGCAGTCAAAGTTTCACTATTATGAAATAGATGAAGAAAATAATGCGGGATCAATCTCGTAACAGAAGTCTGTCAACTTTGAATTATGATTCTCTGTATGAATATTTGTATGCATCACGACCCATGGGAGGACTGAAGAGTTAATTCTGCCGTGTAAATTTAGTACGACCTTCGCTAAACGCACCCTGTGCCAACTTGTATTTATACATGAGGTAACAGCTGATGGTGACGTATCCGTGCATGGTTCCAAGACAAACGCCTGTTCCCTGGCAATGCGTCGAAGTAATTTAATCACATATAGATTCCAGGTACCTGAAGTTCAGAGTATATTTAAGATTAAAATAAAACAAAATACAAGTATCACAATTAGGTGCTAATTTTTTCACCTACCTGGTTTGCATCACGTCATAAAACGAGACGTTAATAGCACCCATGACGTATTTATATTTCAGGTTCAAGGGGGATTTTTAGGACAATGTATTCATGGATTCCCTTTCTAGCTATAGGTGGGATGTATGAGTGTACACATATTTATAAATTATATATATATATATATATATATATATATATATACATACATTGTTTTGCTATGTGTGTGTGTGTGTGTGTGCGTGTGCGCGCGTAGGCATATGCCTATATGTGTGCATCTCGAGAATTCATTTTGAGACTGAGACAAGTCCCTGACGTATTTGATGACGTAGACGAGACCCAGACCCACAATTACCAACCCTTTATCGGTGTAAGGGGATCGATTCGTTACCAATCTGATATCCTAGTTGAAGGAAATTCGATTTTCAGGCGATTGAAATGATATCATGGCGAGTTGCTAAATACAGGTGTGACATAATACAAGTCTATACTGGGCTTGTGATTTCACAAAGTGTGATTAGGTCAAGTTATTGACTCGGGGCGGAGACGTTTCTTTCCGTCTTCTTCTTCTTCTTCTGCTTCTGCTTCTGCTCATTCCTTTCCTTTTTTTTTTATTTCTTGCCTGCCTCAAGACACAAAACTTTTACATTCATTCGTGTGAAACTCCAAACTGAACTTTACCACAGACCGACATATGTGTAGAAACGTTTGTTGCATAACGGGAGGAATGTGGTGATTGCAAATAATGTCTTAATCATTGCTACGAAACATTGCGCAATGAAAACCCAAACATGTGGAGCAAGCCCCCAGTGGAAGCGAAGGCGGACAAATAACATATCATAATTCAAGAGTACCAATATATTGTTAAACTAATGTGTCTCCGATCTCCATGCAACACGACTTATTATACAATAACTGACTAATCCAATAATATCAAAATAATTTTGTAACAAACTTAAGACAACCAGGGGTAAAGTAGGTAAATCGATAAATGACTAAAACGAATAAAAATTATGATCCGATGACGATGATGATGACGATGATATAATAATAATGATAATGATAAAGATAATGATAATGATAATGATAATAATAATGATAATGATAATAATAATGATAATGATAATGATAATGATGATATTAATAATAATAATGATAGTAATGATGATGTTAATAATAATAATAATAATAATAATAATAATAATAATAATGTCTTATTTACCCAGGGTAGCCTCTTCAGTGTTGCCACAGCTCTACCAGAGGACCCCGCCATTGTTATTACCCTAGCGTTGCCAGGTACCCATTTATACACCTGGGTCGAGAGGGACATGGTGGGTAACACATCTTGTCCAAGGACGTATGCACTTGGCGGGATTCGAACTCGGGTCCTCCGATCGGGAGTCGGGAGTCTTATCCATTATGCCACAGTGCCCCCACTGATGATGATGATGATGATGATGATGATGATGATGATGATGACAATCCGCCTCCTCATCATCATCATTACCACCACCATCATCATCATCATCATCATCATCTCTGAGATCATCATCATACTCATAACAACATTTCAGACTAACAGTAATGAGCCTTCATCGAGCCAAGTTGATAAGATACTAAATGCATATCACACTGTGAACGAAACTTAAAATGATGTTAGAGTGAATAAGAAAGGGAGAGGTCAAGGAATGTATATACATACCTCTAACTATGAAGGGACTTTCCCATCTGAACTTGGGCAGGGTGTGGGGTTGTTGTGTCGGAAATTTGATAATCCAGCGCCCTGTTGCATAGCGAGCTTAATAATTATGACCATTACTTATGATAATAGCAACTTCCATGGTAAGACGTATATAGATTTAACGAAAGCGTATTGGCTGTAAAAGCTGGGTTCCTTTAAGTTGTTATCGCTGCGGAAGTCATTTTGACGGTGCCTTGTCCATACAACGAGCCTCTGGACGAAAGTGCACTTTTGTTATCAAAGTTCTCATGCGAGTTGGCTTTGGAGAGTTCAAATGGCCAGTCTGTCTTTGGGGAGTTAAGTGACTTCCATCATCGTCCTATTTTCCAAGGATGCAACAAGGCGAGATGAAGCTGATTTAGGCATCTAGGCTACATCTAGGATTTAGGCTGTCAACGAATCTGGGGTTCATTCAAAGGTAGGAGGACTAGGATTTGTAGGATGTACGTATTCCAGAGAAACAATCTAACTTGATCTGTCAGAGTGTGACTGTTCACTGTCTCGTAGTCTGTAGGTTACTTCATGTCATCAACATAATTCATGTTGCAAACTGGACATTGATTTTCTGCAGTTTATCATCATAATATTACAGCACCTTTTTCATTGATCTCTCCTCTCATAAGATAATACAGACATTCATTCTTTCGAGATGTGGCGTATATGAAGTAAGTATCAACGGTCAACCCTCTTTTCCAACCGCCTGATATAGTGGCCACCTGTCCATTAAAACCATTATTTGATATTGTTTCCCTTCAGGGCATTTTAATGAGATTGCGCATTCAGATACTTCAAGTGTTAAAATGCGCTATATAAAAACTAGCTATTAGGCCTATCATTATTATTATTATTATTATTATTATTATTATTACTACTACTACTACTACTACTATTATTATTATCATTATTATTATTATTATTATTATTATTATTATTATTATTATTATCATTATTATTAATGAACCACGATACAACCACGTGCCCACGTAAAATGATTTATCTGTCTCCCTTGGGTATAATGGTCTGAATAAACACGTTTCATTGTTCATGTATTCAGTTCCTCGAACACTCATACGTGGCCTTCAATAATCTACTTAGGTGTTACGAAGCAAGTCTTAAGAAACAGTTGTGAAGTTTGAGGAGGTGAAACACATATATCCCCTGCATAACAAAGAAATGTTCCTCTAATTTGGATAATAAGCTTACAAAAGTAAATCAACCCTTCACGCAGTGCGACTCTTCTCGGCAGCAAGATGTCCTTTCACTGAACCTTTGAAGAAAAACAAATGAAGGAAAAAACACAATCTTTACGTTGACATAGTCATTATAATATGCAAATTCATCTCGCAGATATGACTCCTATCATGCCAGCTTATTCTTGGTTTGTCGCCAGTATAAATTGATATCTAATAGATTATGATATAGTTGGAAGTTATGGCTCAGCAGGAATGACACTTTAACAGAAGTACAGTGACCCTTGGACATGACCTTTGACCTTCACCACTATCATTTCATGGATTATTTTTTTCTCTCTCTCTCTGTCCTTCTTACCACAGCATATTAGCACTGGACATTCGCATCACTTTTAGCCATAGTTAGTTATATTAAACCTTTGGCATGAAGGATTCTTAGCCCAATATCTATCTAATCAGCATTTAAACATGTTAATTGACATACAGAGACACATAAGATATAACATTTTGAAATTTCACATTTTTTTTTTCTCTCCAGAAAACCAGTCCTTATGAACATTCAAATGAGCAAGTTCATGATGTCATGCCCTCACAATTTTTCATTTATATGTTATATATGAAATTCGGAAAACTGCTAATTTCAGCTAATATACAGGTAAAAACCAAATTCCCATACAATAATAATTAAGGTAACATTTGTTCCTCTCATTTTGGGTGGTTTCATGGCAAGTTTTTTTATCTATACAGCTGAAATATGAGATTTTTATCACTTCTGTATTAGTATGAAATGAATAAAAAATGTGAGAGCATGACATCACCAACTTACTGATTAGAATATTCATCAAGACTGGTCAAGAAGTGTTTTCCGAAAATATTTGAAATTTTAGAATGTCATAACTCCCTCATTTCTTATCCAATTTTGTTCTGCAGGGATTTTTTTTCTTCTGCTTCTTATGAAATGGACAGAATTTTGGAGTGGATTTTTCTTTAATAGAGATGACATGGGGTCATCCAAGCCACCCTTATGGAGGCGGCCCATAAGATGGTGTTCCCAGCTTGTTACTGGCCTGAATGTTTTGATGCACAAAAATGTTTACCGACATTATCACTCACAAAAGTTACCTTGAAATGGTGTATGTTTTCAAGAACACACTCACACACACGCATGCATCTAATGTACATCTATCCAATAACAATCTGTATCCGCATTCCCTCTATGTTCGTAATATACCAACAGATATATATGTATATAAAATCACATATATATGTATACATATGTGTATGTGTGTGAGAATATATTATATATATATACACATACATACATACAGTGCATATCAAAATTAACGCAACAAGATTTAATTTCGAATTTGTGAAGATTGTGTTAACTTTACACCAAAGTGAGTAGCAACATCTTAAAACCACATATCTCCTCTTTCCAATGATATCTTATTTATTCTTACACGGTCATGGATGGCTGAGTAATCATGCTTTTTGGACAATGGGTCAAATTGGACTTGGGACCAAGTTTAGGCACTGCAAGAATCAATGCACCTTATTAGAAATTATCTAAACAAACGGAATAATGAAATTAATCTTAATAAAATTAATGATCACAATTAATGAAATTAATGGAATTAATGATCGCAACTTACCATTGTCTTCTTTCGGATACTAGTATCTCTTTTCAACATTACATCCCATGCCCCTCAACATGGCCACCATTTCTTTCCACACAGAGATTAACTCTTTTCTCCATCTCACGCACAGCCCTGGGAATCATTGGGGCTTGGTGGCGTAGAGCTTCAAACTCATCAGTGATTCTTGGTCTCAGAGTTGAAATGTCAGGTGGAGGGGTAATGAACACTTTGCTCTTGAGATAACCCAAAAGAAAAAAGTCACAAGTCAGATCCGGAGATCGTGGTGGCCACTCCACATCATGATACAAGGCAATCACCCAATTTCCAAATACCTCAGCCAATCTGTTTCTTACTGCAACTAGTCGATCGGCTGGTGCGCCATCCTGTGCCCACCATAGGCATCTGAACACACTCCTTTGTTGCACAGGAAAATTTTCCATTAATTCAGGAATCACATTTCATTTAAAATTTGTAAGTATCCAATTCCATTCATGTTGTTTTCAAAGAAGAAGGGCCCTAGGAGCAAACCGTTTCCACAAAGTCCAGAACAGACTTTCAGCTTTTCTCTACGAAAATCGACGTCATAGTTGAATGCAAAAACTGAAACTTGGTCCCAAGTCCAATTTGACCCATTGTCCAAAAAGAATGATTTCTCAGCCATCCATGACCGTGTAAGAATAAATAAGATATCATTGGATAGAGGAGATATGTAGCTTTAAGATGTTGCTACTCGCTTTGGTGTAAAGTTAACACAATCTTCACAAATTCGAAATTAAATCTTGTTGCGTTTTTTTTTGATACGCACTGTACAACCATACATACATAATATATGTGTATGTGTGTGTGTGTGAGTGCACGCTGTTGAATGCTTTAAAACATCGTTGTAGAAGACAACAAAACAATTCCCAATCAACTTCATCTTGCTCAAAGTAGCACCAAGTGCACAGGAAAAAAGAAAAAAAAAGATAAAATCACGATTTTCATCACTGCAGCAAACTTCCATAACTTTCCTTTAGTTTCTCTCACTCAGCTCAATATACCACTATCCAAAACAACAACAAAACATGAACTCACACCAGCTCAATGTTTTCTACTGACAGACAAAGGGAACACAGTGACAATGCAGTACAGGTTATAATGCATGTTGTTCAAATTTCTTCAAACCATTTACAATCTTCTCTGTTTTGTGTAAAGAATGTACAAGTTCATAATTTGCAACATCGCTGTACAGTTATCTCTCTACAAGAGCTTTTCGTTGGCTCAGCAACTGAGTCTTCCACACTGTGTGAAAATCTTCAGTTTAAACTGCACTATCTGTACAAGGCATTTACACACACATTTACAGTGCCTATACAACCATATCTAACGTATGGCAAAAATTAAAAATTCAAATCTTCGACGCGGACATGGTAAATTCAAATTTTCTTGGCCAAGACCACACTAGCTCTACACTCATCTTCATTTCACTGGTATCAACTCCATGATTTGACACTTTCTAATTTCTTGTCCATTCATGCCACATGAACATTGAAAACACATTGAATACTGAAGTACAGATCATAGCATCAAACAAACAAATGACTAGTCTCTGTTCCAGACATGACTCATGGAAGGTTCGGACTAGTCTCCGTTCCAGACATGACTCATGGAAAGGTAATGAAGAGCAAAACTCTTCAGCCGAGAGCAAAAAAGAGCGTAAAGTCCTTTACATAGTTCAGAGACTTTATGCCCTTTCTGCCCCAGCTTAAAAAAGTAACAATTCATGTGAATTATGACACAATACAGCAATACTTGCTCACATTGACAGAGTTTCAGACAAGACATTATTCATGAAATATTCAAAAGAAAAGTAATGACAACTTGTTGTACTCCCCCTCCCCCCCCCCCCCCCCATACTACCTGGCATATTGAACTTGAACAAACCAAAATATGGTAACGATATATGTGTAGGTGCCATAATGTGGACTGAAGTGGTTTCTTCACACACACACACACATACACACACACATACACACACATATATACATACACTAGTTGGACTGTCCATGATCTTTTAGGATTTAGTGATTATGGATGAAGAATTTGAAATAATTTTAAGCATGTAGGGGCTAATAAGAATGACAGCCTGGTATTATGATAAAGCAAAAACAACTTCCTTATTCACTTACAAAAATGTTTTGCCTTTGGATTTATGTTTACATACATTAATCACTCAAGATATCATTGCTGGAACATAGGGTGGATTTTCCTCTTTTAAACATATATGGCAAAATATCTGTTCTTTGCCTTCACATACCGTGTACCAAGTTACCAATTCACTTACTTAATCAATGAACATGAAAAGGCATTGAAATCAAAATGAAAGGTAATGAAAGCCAAAGAGATAAAATAGTATGAAAATATAAGAACTGCATCACTACCATCACTTGAACCCCCCCCCCAAAAAAAAAAACAACAACAACCAACACACACACTAAGGAGGTGTAAGTGTAAACCCTGCACAATGCAAAAGAGTTGCTGCTGGAGATACGCCCATCTGCTTCTCAGCTGACAACCTGTGTGTGATCGTTTGCTACCCATGTTACTCTCCATCACAGTTTTGTTTTGTCATTGTCTACCAAATCACAGTTATTACCCACACTTTTTCACACTACTCATTTCACACCAATCAACAGATCGTAAAACTCATGTCACGTCATATTGCGAAAAATAGTGGTATACCAAATCTAGTCAGGCACGACACTGTATGCTACAGGCTCTACTTGTCTTATGACCTTCTGACAAAACGAGACAAAAATAGGAATACTGAACTGCATCGGCGAAGTCTGTACCAGCAGACCCCTACAGTAAGAATTCTCTTGTTCCAACTCCAATTCTTTAGATGACCTCTAACTTTTGAGGCACTGACCTTCATTTCACACAGAATTGTGTCCAACCTCGAGCCTTACTGATACATAATGCCCACAGCAAAAACTCCTAGTAACAAAAAATTTCTGCATCAAATGGTAGACACAGGAAATAGTGTCTCTAAAAAAAAAAATCAAAGCATATATCACAAAACATCGCTTACACAGCATGCACATTGCATACTAGTATGTGCTTGAATACAGTTATACTGATATTGTGAAACTATACATCTGAGCAAGAATTCTGCTTCACTCATGATAGATGAGTGCGTCCAAGCATGTTTGAATCTAAGGATGCTTCCAACAGAATGACCAAGACCTGGGTTGACCCCTCTTGACCCTGCCTTCCTTTGGTTCCTTTTCTCTGACTGGACATTTGTCCAACACACTTTGGGTGTTGATAAAGCTGGGCACTTGGGGGGGGGGGTATAATCATGGAAAACTTTGCAGGAAAAGTGCATAAAACATCAACTCTGAGGAATATGAAATCTTCTTCCTCCTTTTACAGATTTCGAACAGATTATTTGAATTGATGAAATTCTTGCATCAAGTTGTTCTTATTCCAACTGATTGACAAACTGCCCTACATCGATGTAAATGTCACGGCTACTACTGAAACACAGATCAATTCAGTGCTTATTTACGTCGATGTAGGGCACTTTGTCAATCAGTTGCAATGAAAAACAGATTGTTGTTTAAAACAGGTTCCCTGGCAGGGTCAATGTGTGTAATGTCTCTTTTACAGAGTTTTCACACTTACGAATAACGTTTAACAATGTTGTGTATTAATTAATCTTTTGAATTTTTGAATGAGAACTTGAATCGCATATTTCTCAAGACAAATTTGGCAAAATCAGGGTCCAGAAGGCTTTCTTGGTGGTTGTTGGTTGTTGGTTGTTTGTCTGTTCTTTGATTTCTGACATTATGGTTACATCATCAATCAAATGAGAATCATGATTTGCAAAGTATGCAGGAGATCACTGCAGACTTGAAAAATGAATACCCCCAAAAATACCAACCCTTTAGTTCTGAACAAAATGTATTCTTTCTCTTCAACAGAAGATTTTTCCCCCCTCATGTGAGAGGCATATTGGACTCTTCTGCTAGGGTAAAGATAAACTCTAAAGCAGAGACACACTACAGAATGCTGTCTCATTCCCACTAAAGAGGGGGGAAAAAAAGAAGAAGAGAAGATTAAAGTGGCAGTGAAGCTTTACCAGTGAGGTATATAATCACTCCTGAGCTAGCAACAGAGGAATGAATAATATGACAGAGCATTAAAGCCAACAATCTCACAACACCTTACACCATTCTTTTTATTTGAGTCACACAACTAATCATCCACAGAGCATGATCTGAATGCCGATTACACATCAACTGAATAGACCGGTTTACAAAACATATTTACATTTTTTGCATACCTTCATTATCTTGGTTGTCCCTGACCAACCACCCCACCCCTGACAATCAAAAAGGCTACACGAGGTTTGCCTACCACAGCAACAACTATTGCAAAGGACATTTGCATTGCATAGCTTGTTACAAGGTCCTCAGGAGGAGGGGGGGGGGGGGGGTGTGAAGGTATTTAAATGCATTACTAAACCAGCCTATCCAGGGGACTGGGTACGCCTTATTATCCATGTAGCACGCATGGATACAAGAAGCGAAGTCATACCAAACAATGGCCCGTCGTAATTAGCTAAGATACATATGCCACACAGGATTCTTGAAACAGCTGTTAAAGTGTTCTGCTACAATACAAAACAACTACATGCAAGGTACATGACTGTGGTCACATCAAAAATTCATGCTGACTCACTGTGGTACTGGAGACTTGGAACTTGGCTTGAATTCAAAATACCCAAAATCTCCAAAGTTCCAGCTCCCATTACCATCAACACTGTCTTCAAACTCGCTCTGCTAGGCATGGTTAACTTTATCATGAAGTGAGAAAATTGCTCAATTTTCTTTCCCCCTGTACATATATTAAAAAAGGGAGAAAAGGTGAGATTCTTCAAAAAGAAGAAAAAAAATGTCCCATGGCACCAATCAGCACACTTAAAGAGCAAAAAACAATGGAGTAAAGAAGAAAACTGCCTCTGGGCAACACTCCATGGCGGTGGCATAAAAACAAATTCTGAGGAATGCTTGTTGTAAAATATATTTTGACACACGTACATACAACTCAACCCAAATCACAGAGTTGGCTAAACTTTTTCGTTAAATCAAAATTAGCCGACTTCATTGGCTGGGAAGCCCATGAGGGGGTTCAACTTTAACTTCAGATACATATGAACGCTCTTGTCGTACACAAACTTTTGAGTTAACTTGAAGTTCAGCCAACACTCTCAACCACAAGACTGTTTGTGGTCAACTTGTGGATGGCCTGATGACAGAGTGTACTCCTATTGAGGCGCATCTGTGTGAATAAAGTTATCAACCAGTCTGGCTTTAACCCTTTCCGTGCCAGGGACTTTGGACAGTATTTACGATTTCTGTGGGGGTTTTGTGCCAACTGGCACTGAAAGCTCACTAAGGGGTTAAAAGCATAATTTACCATTTGCAGATGAAACAAAAACCCAGCATTAGTGCTTTAGAATACAAGGTATAGTTCTAAAATGTGAGTTAGGGATAGAAACCGCAATAAGAATTTGAATCCCTATATTCGATGTTATGCATTGTTAAATACACAAAATGTGAACACTAGCTATAATAAGGATGCTTCCAGACTAAACTGTATACAGTTATGGTTTATTGAAAAAAATACTGATATCTCCTTATATTTTAGGCTCTTTTACGAAAATGTTATATGGAAGGATGTTTTGTGATACAACGGATCGACAAATATGCATTAAATGTTATATCTTGAACATTTTTAAAATCACTGCTCCCAAAGGTAAACTGGACCTTTAAGCTCGATTCCTGCAAGCATGCATGAAAACTGCTGGTAAATGTACCTCTCTACAAAAACTGTCCTCACATTATATACACACACACATACATACCAAAGAAGTTTAGTGTTTTGTTACTGTAGAAATATTGGAGCTAATGTATATCATTAGCATTCTTGGGTCACAAGTTACTTGTTACTGCTTGTGTTTTGATCTCAAATATGATATGAGATGACAAATGATTATAGAAAGTCCAGTTATGACATTGAAAAAAGAAGGAGGCTGATAGATTGATCCCCCCCCCCCCCATACCAAAGGTGCTCCCCCCCCCCGAACAGTTTTAGAATAGCCCAAAAAGCCCGGTCTGGTTAGGACTGAGATGTAAACTGGTCTCCTCTGTCATTTCTCCAACAAACACACCTGTTTGTCAGTGACCTTGACATTTGAAGTAGGGAGAAAGGGGAATGGGGGGGGGGGGGGGGGGATGAGAGTCACTCTTACCCTTTAGCATGCACCAGCAATTTAAAGGACAAGTCCACCTCCATATACATGTGGATTGAGTGAATGCAACAATATTAGTAGAACACATCAGTGAAAAATTGAGGAAAATCGGACAATCCGCTCAAAAGTTATGAACTTTTAAAGGTAGGGGATACCTTTTACAGACCTCCAAAAATGCAGCAAAACATTAAATATGAACCTCAGGGGACTTGTTTAGGCCACTGCTGAGAAATTTGGAAGTCAACAGTTATCTACAATTTGAATAATGCACAAAACTCAACTACTCAGTAGTTATGTGTGTCTGCCACACTTAAGCCTTTTTGTTGCAGTCTTCTGTATTTTTTATCTATAAACACAAATCTAAAAGTATAAGAGCTGATGTAATAACATATAGAGTGTGTGGCAAGAATGTATATAGAAATGTTTGTAAGTTTTGATGAACTTTCTTCACAAAATGTACATGATGGACACACATGCAGTGTATGGGTCTGCAAAGGTAGCCTAGTAATGTACTGGAATTTACGGTGAGCCCCGAAAAAAATTCAATTCAAAATCTAACGATCAATAAAAATGTACTAAATGTTACATTCCACTTTCAATATTTTATGGGAGTTTCTAAAATGATACTATCTTCAACATACCACTGTATTTATTCAACTCTTCATTTAAGGCATGCAAATGGGATTCCCTACCTTATAAAGTATCTGTGCAACCACTGCTGGATGAGAAGACTACTATAGTGTATGATGTCACATGCGTAGAACAATATAACGAAAATAAAAGAGAATTTCACAAAACTTTACTTTTTGAATAAAGTGCACATTTCTTCGACTTGTCACTTACATATGTTAAGGGTAATATTATTGCCTTTGCCTTCTGAAAGGGAGAAGTCGAGTGTTCTTTTGTTATGCGAGAAAAGTGAAAATATGCTGAATTTTCTTTACACTTTCTTTATATAATTGTACACATGTGACATCACAAGCTCAAGTAGTCTTCTCATCCAGCCGTGACTGAGCAGAAACTTCAAAAATTCATTATTTTTGAACGGATTGTCCAATTTTCCTCAAACTCTCATTGATTTGTTCTACTAATATTGCTGCATTCACTCAACCCACATGTCTATGAAGGTGAACTTGTCCTTTAACTGCTTGAAGGGTTACATGGTAAGTTAATGTAGATATGAAAAGTCCAGATAACAAAACACTGAAAGGAAGGGGGAATACCAAAGGCCTCTACTTCTTACACTGGTCTCTATAGTTAAGTTCTGGATATCTTAGAATGGAAGCAGTATTGAAGTGGGTAATTTATACCATAGTTTGTTTTGGTTTTCAGTCTTTTTCCATCATATTACATTCATATTCATCTCTGATCATATCAAAGTTTCCACACATGATTTTTCTCCAATTCCCCACTAAAATTGCAAACGAAGTGCTCATCCCCCAAACTGAGTAGCTAACATAAAGGCATAACTTTTCAAAGCTCAATAGTGACCATTAAAAAGCAATCTGAGTAATTAAAAAACAATTCTTCAGCAATTATGTTCACACCAGTGCAGACACAATCTTAACAGGATGCATAATCGTTGGTACCATTTATCTGTGATTATTTTGCAACATAATCTTTTTTGCTTCTATCATATTTTCTTGCAGTAAATCACCAGCTCAGAGCCAGGCGAAGCATTGCCAGGTCACGATGTGCACATTCGCAGCCGAGAAGGGTGGATCGGCTCCTCAGCTGCATGAAAGCGTGCTGACACATGCGACTGCCAGGAAACGAGCCATCTTTGACCGAGGCCAAGAGAGGAAATCTGGGGTAGTGCTATCTCAACCCACATACATGTGTACAGTTTAAGGGGCAGGGGTTTGAACAGTCTCTCTTCTGTTTTGTTTTGCATTTTTCTTTTTTCTTTTTTCTTTTTTTTTTTGGGGGGGGGGGGGAGGGGAGCAAGGGGAAAGTTTAGAGAAATTTTAAGAGCCCTTTCAGTTGTGTTGATGGCACGGATCAACATCATCAATCATTACTTATCTCTCTACACAGCAATGCCAGACTCGCTGGTAAACATTAAATCATGGATTGAGATAACTATGCAGCAAACTGCACTGTCTCCAGGGGACTTCCCACAAACATTTTTAAATAGGCACAATTTCCCCAACACTTGTAGTGCAACAGGGGTTACAGCAGGTTTATCAGCCATTGCACAAACTACACATTTCCTTCACAATCCTCGTGACTGTTACAAATTGAGAACTGAAAACACTGTCAAGAATTGCTAGAGTAAAGATCGACTGATGTGGGTTCTGAAAATGCTCGATCTATTTTAATGTACATGTAGTCTGTGACCAAATTATGAGAAGGTCGTCATTTTTTAGTTCACATCCAGAATTTATCATCTGAAGACACAGTGGGTCAGGTTTTTACTTTAAGCAGTGACAATTCCACAGGAGTCTTGGTTTCTTTATCAGAAGGAAACTGCACTCTTTGGCATTGGGTCTGACTCACATAGCTATGGCGAACTGGTTACCACCAAAGGTCATGAATGTAATCTAATACTTACAGCATTATATTGTACATTCATGCATAATTTGATTTCCTAGCACTGGGTCGTCTGTTATCATCCATTACATCATCAAATATTGCTCAACCTATGACTATTGCATGCAACGTATGTATGCATGTATGTATATGTGTATGTATGTATGTATGTATGGATGTATGTATATGTGTATTTATGTATGCATATAAGCCTGGAAGTACAGTTTTGCTTTTCTGTATTTTTCCAAGTACTTACACAATGATGATGAACTGCTGGGGGAAAACATGCGTAGTCCCACATATGTCATTTGCTGCAGGCTTTATAGACAAATGAAGAAACTGGCACATACTTCAAGACTAGTGTCTTTGTGGATGTATTTACGTACTTTTTCTTTAGTAACTGCATTAATTTCTCTGGACTTAGAAGGGTGTTACTTGAGAAACATAACAAAAAACAAAAACAAATATAACACAGCAGTAGTAGCAAGCCTCAATAATCTCTTGCTGTGCATACACCCTGCATCAATGTAGACAGTGCAATGAATAATATAAACATTCAGAGACTCAGGGTAACTATAACATTATATACTCTTAGCTAATATCTGTTGGAAATAGTTTTGTTTTTGACTCAATGCAATATATGGGACACTAAAAAACAAACAAGAAAAACATCAACAGAGTAATTACATTTATAACAGTGATTAATTTATCTTACTTTAACATATTTCCTATTAAACTAATCTACACTTTACCAGGTATCCTGGGAGGGTATAGGATCATGCTATGCTATAAGGAATATGCGGTAGGAGAACTAGGTACACGCCAAATTGTTCAGTAAAGGAACCGACATAGGTCAACACAGAGGTGCAATATCACTTCTAACATAATGGGCCAGTTAACACAATAGTGACTTCAATTATAATCTCACCATCAACGATGGATCATTCCATGATACAGACTTAACAAACGCACAAAATAATGAGAACACATCTAGCTCCCATCCCCCCCCCCCCCCATTTTTGACGAGCAGAAGGGTGGATCCTCCATCTACATTCAAAGTTCTCAGCAGGAAAATCATCACAAGCTGTAAGAAAGAAGTACGTTTACACTGTTGGCTGAATCGCTGTGCCCTCATAAATGAGAACTTGTTCTTCTACACTGTTGGGGTTCAGAAAAAGAAATGTGGGGTCAAGTTTTTCATGGAGGCAAAAACTTGCGTAAGCAAAGAAGTGCAAGCAACAAAAACTTGACTTTGCACACTACCCTTAACCAAAAGACAAATAGATAAAGCAGCACATCTGGAACTATGGACATATCATCAGGGCTTGACTTGCAAATGGTGAAACCCATTAGTGGGAGAACAGGGACAAAGAGAAACCAACTTCAACTTTAAGGCAACATGGAACATTTCCTTGCCTGTAAAAATGATGCAGCACTGGTCAGCATTCTGTCACCCTTGGGTGGTACGACATGATCATAATCCTAACACCATACTGGTAGTAAAAGGTATCAAGTGCCAAGTTAAACCAATTTCAGATTGCAATTTGTTGCTTTCTCTCAACTCACTGTATCTACGTGTCCAGCCAATAAAAATATTTCTTTTTATGGTTCCACAATAGTTGCAGTGATTAAAATTTGCTTAAGCAAAAGGGGGGTGGGAGAAGGGTGGAAGTTGGAACTGACCGTAACTTGTCTTCCTGCACTTTCACTAGATAACGGCAGAAAAATTAACTTAAATCTGTCTTTCATTCCAATCTTCATCTGCAATATGATTTTACACATTGGTCATGAACACATCATTGATTGCTATGTATGTTTTCAATATCAGAGAAATTGAAATCAAAATCAAAGTCACATCAAATCACTTTTCTTCAAATAATATTGACTGAAAAGAGTTGTTGTTCTCCGAGGACTAGGCACTGTCTTTGCCTAGACTAAAATGCATACACACAAATGGCACACACTGACTACTCTCATAGTACCTACACTTTGGCAATGAAGTGTAACATTTCATTTGAAAGCATTCTTCTTCTTCTTCTTCTTCGTCTTTTAAATGAGTACCATGCCTTTACTCCTGTGTGCAGACCAGCCGCACTACATGAGATATTGTTCCATTCAAGATGACAAGCAGACATGTTGCATGTAGGTGCCAGGCTTCAGGTACCAGTAATACAAGCAGCATGTCAAACTAGTTTCAGAGAAGGTGATGGCTATTGAAGATGAAGACTGCTCCTATAAGCTGTTTTGCCGTTGTAATGTTGACGCCGATTGTGATCTGACCAATGGCGACGGAACCGGCTTTTTGTTGGGTATCGTCGTGGCCGCCGGGGACGACAGATTGACCACCACCGACTTTTTGTTCTCGCCGACAGAGGGGGCAGTGTTGATGGCTGGCGGTGGCGGCGTGGTGGTGGTCGACGGCGCGCGCGTCGCATGGTCCGTAATACTGAATACAAAACTGAGGCAGCCCATCTTGATGTAGCTCCCGTGATGCAGCAGTGCCGTGCCCTCCCACCCTGCTTTGCTCCCACCGATGAGGTTGGCACCGCTGCCGTGGCAACCGCACGGCTTGGGGTTGCCGGCGGGCGTGGCACTCATGCGAGTGGGCCTCTCGGGCTCCTTGGGTGCCGGTGGCTTCTCCTCCGCCAGCCTCCTCTCGTAGTTGGCTCGTCTCTCGCTGAACCGCAACCGCTTCTTCTCAATGATCTTACGGATCTGCGTGCAAGAGAGATGAAGACGACAGATTGATAGAGGGAGCTAGCCTCTGGTCCTCAAGAAGAGAATGAGCTGGCTTTTCACATACATCTTTCCTACTTTGGGAGAGGGTCAGAGCAGGATGAGATTTGGGACTCCTTTGTTTGCTTACGCTATAAAGATAAGTCACATAACTAATTTAAGTATAGTGGAGTACTTGTAGTTCACCTGCAGTGCACTCCCGTTACAACGAACACGGTTATAACGAAATACTGGTTACACAGAAGTAAAAATTTAGGCCGCTACATTATCCGCTCTATGTTTTTTATTGTTTATTTTTTCGGTTATAACAAAATTTCGATATGACGAAGAAAAACTGTCAATACTGAGGACTTCGTTATAACGGGAGTCCACTATATCATATTCCTACCATGCAATTATAATGGCAGTAACTTTCATACAATCCATGTGACATCATTCAGTCTTTAGCTGATGTGTGTACGCACTGTGTGTTTGACTCTTGGGAGACAGATTAAGTTTCACATCAAACACTCCTGTAAAGAACTCTAGCTCACAGCCTCTGAAGCGCCGATACACAATACTCACATTCTTGACGAACGGTGCAGGTCTTGGCGGAGCAGACACGGGTTGCTCAGCCAGGTCGCACGAGTACAGGATGTTGTCCACACTGGTGCCGTACTCGCTGTAGTTCAACAACTCATATAACCTTGTTGTCTGGTAAAAAAGAAAAAATGTTTGAAGTAAGATTAAAAGATTCTGTCACCTGTAAGTAATACATCTTTTCACACCTGCAATTTTAACCAAGACATGAAACAGAAATGCAGCCAAAGTTCATTCTTACATTTAGGGTTCTTCTTTGCATTTTTGATGTAACCTATACAGGAGTTACTACTGACCAGTTTCAAATACAAACAAACAAAAAAAGAAAAAAAAATCTCAAACACATCAACTCACATATATAAGCCTAGAAAGAAAATTTCTCTAAGAACACTATTCTTTGTCAAGTTTTGTGTAACATCCCTGAAAGGTACATTTTGGCACTCAGCATTCACTCGCAATAAACAAAGTATCTATTCATGAACTGAAAAAAAAACTCTCATCTGAAAGTCTTTGGGTCTGTTTTGTGACGATTGAGCATAAGTTGCAATAATTGCAGTTAACGCTCAATCTACTGAAAGTTATTCAAGGTTATCTTTTTTTTCTTGAAATCAAGCATAAGTGTCTTTATGAAACAAGACTTACGCTCAATATTGAACTTATGATCGATTTACCAAGTCACACTTGATTAATTGAGCGTAAGGTCAAGCGCAACTATTCATGAAACATGCCCTTGGTCTGGTATGACTTGAGTGCATTAGCTGGGGTTTTTCTAGAGCCCTCACCTCATCATAGAATATACAGGCATGTTTGGGCGAGACATAGTTGCAGTGACCATAGTTTCCAAGCCAGACATCCATGTCACTAGCTGTAAATGAATTGACAAGAAACATTCATCATGTAATCAGATATTTGCTATTGAACAATATCTCTCTTTCTTGACAGACATAACACAAAGTTAAGTTTGACAGGATAAATATTCAGTGGATCTTATTTTATCAATAGATAAAATGATAAAATATTGTGCATACATCAGAACTTACCAATCGAAAGCTACATCGCTACCTTGTATTATAATGTGAGGTTTCCTGATTACTAATTTTCAACACTTTGAAATCAAACAACTGTAATGGTACTTATGGAGAATTACACCATGCCCTTTGGTAGAATCACTTGGTTTGCTCATCTTGATAAGACACAAGTGTGACATTTTGAAAACTGGATCTTGTCTCATTCCAGTTTTCGAGTCATTGAGATAAAATAGCAAGCTATAGATCTGCGACATGAACGCTAAGACGATGTCAATTAGGCAAAAAATGGTGTTCTGCACATGTGCAAGACAGCTGTTTCCATTGTCCAACCTGGGGACCGTTTCATGAATCTTTTTGTCAGTGATTTACACCGACAACTGTTAAAAGCTACTGAAATCCTTGCGTCTGATTGGCTGATAGCAAATTTGTCGGTGAAAACCTCCGACAAACTCGTTGATGAAACGCCCCCCCAGGGAGGCTGCGTCGTCTTAGCGTTCACATCGCAGATCTAAAGCTTGCTATTACAAGAATTGACACAACACTGATACAATAACTAACCATTATGACAATTTCATCTCAAGTCATGACATGCCCGATGTCCCGAGAATAAATCAATTTGAGTTTGATTTCAAGTCATATAATACCACATAAGACTGATCACAAATTATACAATTTATCGATACCTACATTCAACAGACTACTGCCTGAAGTATCTAGCAGCACCTCAAGATTATCAGTTCAGTCTTTGCTTGAAATAAACGTGGCATACCTGATCCTATATGGAGCGCTCGATAGCACATTGGAACAGGTGCCATCAATCCCCGCCCACTCAGCGGACACACCATGGCTCTCGCCCGCACCTTGTGGCACGGCTTGGTGGCAGCTGCCACATCTGCACTCGAGACATGTGGCGCACTACTCACACCAAGGGTGACCCCTGCAGACGACGGATGCGCTGCAGCGGTACCCTGGGTAATGATTGTGGTGCCTGGCAAGCTCCCGGAAATGGATGCTGCAGCAGTCGTGGTTGTGGTGGTCTTCTTGTTGACAACCGTTGTATGTATTGTCTAAATAAAAAAAGACACACCCGTAATCACTCGTAATTATCTGGTTAACTACGTAAGGATTCATTATACATTAATGTGTAAATTCATGAAATTTTTCTGTTGAGTTGTTTTATTGCAACAGATTGACAAATTGCCCTACATTGACGCAAATAAGCACCGAATTGATCAGCGGTGTAGTAGTAGCCATGACAAAAGAATCATGGGCATACATACTTGAGCAGGATTCAAATCTACAACCTCCTGATCTCTGGACAGGCGTCTTATCCACTAGACCACCGAGCTTCCGCCCAACATCCAGTGCTGGTTCTAATCCTTCTAACATGCAGCTGGTACTGCATAATTATTCAAATTCATGAAATTCTTCCGTCGAGTTGTATTTTAAAAAAAAAAAAAAATTTAATGTCGATCTAGGGCAATTTGTCAATCGGGTACATTAATGAGTCCTCGATGCACAATTCCACCACTTGCAAAATTGTCTCACAAGCCCCAATGTGTGAAGTGCTATGCCTGTGAATCATATGGTATATAATCAGTACAATATTGCCAGCTGTCTCGAGACTTTCTAACTTAGTTTTATTATTATTTTTTTTTTTGTTCACAGCCAGCAGAGAATACATACATAATTAGTTTCTAAAATGCTTCCAACTTTGAATGGGAAGTGTTTCTTTCAGAGAGAGCCAATGGGCTGCATTATCCCCAAATCATGTCCCACACCTATGGGATGGCTTACCTTTGGTGGCAGTAGCTGCTGTAACCTCTGGAAGGCCAGGATCTGAACTAGTCTCTCATCAAGTCTACTCAGCTCTACATCTAAATGGTGACAGATGGAGAGAAAGGAAAGAAGGGATTAACAAACACATCATAGGTTGGTAAGTGGTAGAGAGGGATTAAAGGTAAAATAAAGTTTCCATATGATTGCAGAAACTGTTGATTTTTGCTCTAAATTGGAGACATACTCATAGTTGTCAAGCATGTAGTCTTTCTTCAAGAAAGAAATAGAATGAGGAATGAGTTCCATGAAACATGTCATAATAGTCACTAGTGTCATGTGAATTGTACTTCATCAGGGCCCCGTTTCATAAAGCTGTTTGTGAAGTTACGCACAACTTTACGAACATCTTAAATATGACGAGCCAAGTGGGTTTCCAAATCATTGTTAATTTCAATAGCTGAAGTTGAAATTTGCAGATGATAATGATTATTCTTATATGTTAACACATTATTCTAGTTGAAAGTGTATTTTTGCCCCAATGTAGATGAAATATTGACATACAGTCGTACTTTGTTAAAACATCAGGAAAAAAAAAAATGGGCACACATAATGGCACTTCATATTCCAGTTGTTCATAAAGTCATATGTAACTTTTACAAACAGCTTTATGAAACAGGGCCCAGAAAAGCTAAATACAAAGATCATCACAAGATACACAATGTCCAAACACCATGACACAGTCCACGAGAGGATCAGTGTATGAGAAACTTACCCCCAGTACCATCAATGCATGCCTGCAGCGAGCTGTTCAGGTTGATGATAGCTGGTGAGGAGCTCAGGGTGGCAGGAGTGATCTTAGCTGTGACCGTGCCCGAGTTCAGGGGGGCTGGACTCAACTTACCTATGGGACAGATGTGTGACATAATCTTAATTGTTGTCTCATTAAGGGAAGGGGTGGGGTGTTCAATGTGTTATATCAACATGTAAGTCGTACATGTAAGTAGGAAGGAAGATCAGAAGATGGATATTTCCGTGCTCACAGGTACTTTTGAAACTTTCTAGGCTCTAAACACTTTCATTTCTTTTCATTATCAATTTACAAAATATGACTTCTAACCTACTTATTCTCCACATTTCTGTTTACATATGCTCTAGTCTATAGGCGCTGCTTCTCGAGGTTCACATTATCATATTATTACTCTTCATTTTAGTACACTTTAGACACTGCTTACTTTGTTTATATATCTCCTTTGTTTTATCTTTTGGCAACTGATGTTAAGTACAGATTCCAAGGACAAATGGTATGTCCACAATCCATAACATACGTAGTCTGAGACATATCCAGCCTGTTGGTACCACAGGTGTCATGTGTGTTGTAATATACCATGCTATCATAACAAAAGAGCTGCCAATTACTTAGTTTCTTGTTGAAACCCCATCGCTTGCAAGTGGGATGATCTGAAATTAACTTTCTAATATGGTGTGATAGGGATGTTATCCATGATTCTATTTTCTACAACGCTGTGATGAAAACAGCAACAGCTATTTCACTCTTCTCTCTCTTCTGGGCCCCGTTTTATCAAAAGATAAAATCGATTTTAAATTTGTTTACTACACAGGCTGCCATAGACTTACAGCTGAAATCAACTATATAATCAATTTTAGCTCTTAACAGGGCCCTGGACCACTTTGTAATGCTCAGAGAAAAATTTTGCAGACATTGTAATGCTAAAGCTGTAAGACATGCTCTCAAGTTGGATGATTCTACACAATATGAGGTCACATGCAGATTTTGTTTGGTCCAGATAAGAGAAACTTGACAAGAAGTTTCGTAAGTGAATATTTACCTATCGAAATGTGGGGTATGCCCATGAAAGCCACTGAAGAAAATACATACATTGTTGGGATGAATAAGATTTTGACAGATAGATGACCTGTGCCTCACTATGAGAGTAGTGTAAAACCACACATTTTCGCATGCATCAAACTTTCATAGGTTTCACGAGGATTGAAGATTTGTGAAAAGTAAAATGCACACAAAAGTCTTTGCTTACACAATGCACTAGATGCCAGTACAATGTTGTACACTGCACAATACTTACAATTTTCATCAATTTGCAAAAGTTTCACATCATGAATGTTTCTGGTTTTACAGTAATTCATTCTTGGCCACTCTGTGTCCTCACTTATGATACTAGAAGTCAAACATTTCTCTTCTTCATACCAGTATGCTCCTATTCCATCAGTAAGAAATAGTATTGATGACCAGCACTGATGAAGGAATAACTTTACAGATAAGAATGTATCATTACCTGATGAGGCTGGTATTGTCACCACTCTTCCTGCCAGTCCCGTTGACCCCTGACCCCCACCAACGGCCATCTTAGTTGGCATGGTGATGGTAGTAAACTTCAGGTTGCCTGCCTGTGAGGTGGAAACAACCTTGGCGGTAGACGGGACCACCACGCTTCCACTGCTGATCATGACTGTCGTGGTGGGCGTGGAGTTCGTCTTCGCCGTTGAGTACGTGACGGTCGGCAGCGACTTCACTCCAGGAACTGTCACCCTCTGCACGGAGGCGACACCTTTAGAGACTACACTCTCGCTATTTGAGACACTGCCATTTACCAGGCCAGTGCCGGTGACGTGCAACGTCCTCCCCTCCTGTGCGGAGGTGTTTGTGCTGCTCTTTGGAGCAGCGTCAGACTGTTTTGTTTTGACCACGATGTGATTGTTCACGGGCTCCGCGGCTTCCAGCGCACTCTCCAATTTGTTGAGGTTCATGTTTAGGGGTCCATTTGGAATGGAAGAGGTAGTGAGCTTGAGGGGACCATTGTTCAAGGCCTTCAGGTCAGCCACCGTCCTTATTTTGGGTTCCCTGGTGTCAATCAAGTCATACTTGTACCCTACTCTTTTCACACTCGTCCTCAGGTCGGTGCCCGGGGCACCTTTTGCACCATTGGCATTTGCATTGGATGGCGGCGCAGCACTGGGACTACTCGACTCTTGGCTGGAATTACTGCCACTTGCTGTAGTTGCACTGCTGGATGATGATGATGATGATGATGATGATGATGATTGTGATGATGATGATGATGCACTGTGGTTGGACGGTGTTTGTGTGGTGACTACTGTTGCAGCTGACGAGGTCTTGGATAGCATGGATGCAGTAATGATTTTGGGTTTGACTGGCGGTTCTTTCGGAAGGGACTTCTGAGCTAGATACCTTGCTATACTTGTCTGTAATGCCACGACAGACTTCAGCCACTGCAGAGAAGCAAAAACAAAACCAAGAAACATCACATTATATGAGTTCAAAAGTCAAACAAACATTCTCTAAACAACAAATAACTAGAAATATCACTTAAGGTGATTAATACCCCCGCCCCGTGACGACAGTCTTACCCAAGGAATGATCTTTCCTTGATCTTCTGCCATTTAAATGCCGTTACCATGGCAACGCAGCTTCCGACACGTCCGAAAAATATGTCTTGCACATCTTCCCACCAAGACTATTGTGTGTGCCACATTTCATAAGCTTTTGTCAAAAACTGAGGAAGTAGTTCAATCCACAAGATCTTTCCTTCATCTTCCACCATTAATATGCCGTTACCATGGCAACGCAGCTTCCGACACGTCCAAAAAATATGTCTTGCACATCTTCCCATCAAGACCAATGTGTGTGCCACATTTCATGAGCTTCAGTCGAATACAGAGGAAGTAGTTCAATCCGCAAGATCTTTCCTTGATCTTCTGCCATTTATATGCCGTTACCACGGCAACGCAGCTTCCGACACGTCCGAAAAATATGTCTTCCACATCTTCCTACCAAGAGCAAGGTGTGTGCCACATTTCATAAGCTTTGGTCAAAAAACTGAGGAAGTAGTTAAATCCGCAAGATCTTTCCTTGATCTTCTGCCATTAATATGCCGTTACCATGGCAACGTACTTTCGGGTACTGTCAAAAAATGCGTCTTGCACATCTACAACCAAAGGCACACATCTGTACCAAGTTTCATGGAAATTGGGCAAAAACTGAGGAAGTAGTTTGCAACACAAAATTTTCCATCATTTTGGCTCATAATATGTGAGCTGTTACCATGGCAACATACTTTTTGTCACTGTCAAGAAATGTGTCATGCTGACCTATATCCTAAGACAAACATTCAATATGAATTCCATGAGAATTGGAAGAACACTGATGAAGCAGTTTTGCCATGAAGCATTTTTGCCATGAAGCATTTTGCCCTATATTTTACCAATAACATGCCGTTACCATGGCACGCACTTTTTGCCACTGCGGAAATATGTGTCTTGCACATTAACATATTCAGACGAACGTCTGTACCTAATTTCATAAAAATTGATCAAAAACTGTGGGAGGAGTTCGCGACGCAAGATTTGTACCCATTTTTGCCCATGATATGCCGTTACCATGGCAACGTACTTTTGGGTACTGTCAAAAAATACGTCTTGCACATCTACAACCCAAGGCACACATCTGTGCCAAGTTTTATGGGAATCGGTTGAAAACTGAGGAAGTAGTTCGCGACGCAAGATTTGCAACGGACCGACCGCCCGACCGCCCGACCGCCTGCCCGACCGTCCGCTGATTCCTATATACCCCCTTCAAACTTCGTTTGGCGGGGGTATAAATATATCAAAAGAGATCAAAATGAAATGCACAGAACACCTATAATAAAATGTCTACTTATCAAATTATCAATCTACAGAGCTAAATAAACATTCTTTCCTTTAAAATACTCCAGTCATACCTTTACAACCTTATAAAGATCGGAAAGGGCAAAATAATGTGTTTCTTTCCTTCCAAACAAATTGCTCATTCTGCTAAACACAAGACATGAATGATTTTGTTCCTAAAACTACTTGTGATTAGTATAATCAATATATGTTATAAGTCATGCATGCAGCAATCACTAACAAAGGTAGGAACAAATGAACAATCCCTCTATGGTGTGTGATCATACTATCCCCTGGTAGCCTAGATCATGGAAGGGGGAGGGGTAGGATTTGGATGAGTCACATCCAGAAAGCCCGCAGCTCCCCAGCACTTTTACCTCTTCTTGCTCTTCCTGGGGTGTGAGCGACTCTGGCTTCTTCATTTCATCCACAGGGCCAACCATGGGAGGGGGGCGCTCGTGGCTGAGGGGTAGCAGGGGAGGGGGCAGGGCATACTGGCTTTTGATTGATTGCGGTACCTGAAAGTCAAGTGCAAATGACACACAAAATGTAAACAAAGCAACAACTGGAAAAAATTGTAGAAGGTGACAATGTGCTGAACTTTAATGCACCAGCTTGTAGGTAAGAATTAGAACCATAAAATATGATGCTTCAAAAGCAGCTTAATTTTTTCATTTGAAATAAAGCATACTTTCTTTATTCATTTATGACCTAAATTAGCCTAGAAGATTTCTCTGTAGTAACTCTATGGTTTGCATGAATTTACGCAATAATTCATCAATTCATTGAAATAAACAAACAATGCAAATTAAGTGACGTCCTCAGGGTACAACGCGACACTCACTCGAACAGCTTTGCGCCACCGACACTTTTCCCGCCACGGCGGGCCCGACCGGTGGATCTTGTTCAGGAACTTCAGCTTGACGGCATTCTGGTCCACCCTGCCCTGGAACTCGTTGAAGATCTTGCAGCGCTCCGTGTAGCTCCCACTCTGAAAGTATGGCTGAAATTTTGACAGACAAAAAGAAGGGAGTGTAAAGAAAGAACAGACGATGGGAGGGCAAGGGGTACACTGGGACAGTGAGAGAGAAATTTAAACTCTGGAAACACTAAACAGCACACAAAAAACTGGAATACTGTAAATGCTGGTATATTTTTGCACACAGATATTTTTCGTGAATGAGGTCACAAACATTTCTGCAAGATTTGTGTGTGTGTGTGTGTGTGTGTGTGTGTGTGTGTGTGTGTGTGTGTGATTTGACACCAAGGCCATTATAGGTGTACAAATGCCTGTCCATAAAGTTAATGTGATCATGATCAGGTGATGATAGTTTTGAGTGTTGTTAAATTTGCTGGCCAACAGTGATTTGGAAAATTTGTGAAAATTAAACCCTCGCAAAAATAACTGCTTCTACAGTATAAACTAGCACAACAGACTCTCAAATGACGTGTGGCAAACTTTTGATAACCTATCGCCACGACATTAGAAAACAAATTTCTTCCACTCCCCCAAATCCGTATTTGGGCAATGGTCCCTACTTTTCACGGGCAAGTGCCTGGTCATTTCAATTGCCCAACAGTGACTTTAAGTTGCCCCAGGCAAGGAAGTAAGTGGGTTTGTAGCACCATGCTCCACTGGCTGTTCGTTAGACGGCTGGTGTACCCTTTTAACCCTTGAACACATGTCACAACACACTCCTGGCCTGGACATGCAACCACAAACATTTGGCACTGACAGATGTGTGGGAGAGTCATTTTGAAAGTCCCTGCAGAGTCAGTAATCTTGAACAGTGACATATTTCACAACAAACATGATTTTCGCCAGATCACACTATCAACATTTCTTGCTGATCAATCCCTAAAAACCTCATACATAATATGAAAATGAGTATCGTACATACTGATATAAAAAAAGAACACTATTAACAAATGATCTTGATAGACACATACATCAATGAACACAAATATCTCAACATTTTCATGCTCAAAGTGTCTAGTTAATTGCATGGATGCCATAATGGTTTAATAGAAAATAAAGAAGTAGATTAATCGAGACAGCACAGCAACACTAGGAGGATTCAGCTCACCTTCTCCAACTCTCTCAAACAGAGATGCTTTAATATCTATGATTCTATCTGGATATGATTACAGCAACAACTCCAAAGCCTTACAGGTTGACAAATTTTGGCAGACAAACACACATACACACACACATACACACAGACAGACTGATATATATATTAGCTTCAAGCTCTCTACAAGTTTACTAATCTCTCATCCTGGTAATGGAAAGAGCTACATTCAGATGCTATCATCACAGCAAGGGGGGCTTACCAGAGTGGATTCCGGGTGGTTGGGACACATCCACCTGCCGGTGGGTAGGGATGTGATGGGAGGGTCAAGACAGTCTCGGTGGAAGAGCAGCGGGCAGTAGTCACACTGAAGCAGCGGGGCCACGCGACAGCTCCTGCAAAGTACAGAGCAATGAGAACATTTCTAGCCCTCTACTGACAAAAGTTATACTTCTTCTTCTCTATACTTCCTCTCCCTTATCCTTCTAATTTAATTGCATAAGACTACTGAACAGCAAATAATACTTTGAAACTGAAGACATGCACATTAATATACATCAATCTACGCTGTACATGTGTTTAAGTTGTTGTAATTCTTTTTCTGCGATAGTTTATGCTCTCACACTGCTTCATTTTGCCTCAATCCCTTCCCCCCCCAAAAAAAACAAAAACAAAAACAAAAACAAAAACAAAATGGAGTCCATTATAAATATATTACGAGTACTTCAAAAAGCAGAACATACTGATAGGATTCCTCCTACTTATTGTTCACCCTAACATGAGAGACAGGCATATCACAACACTTCAACAACAAAGTGACTCAGTTTCTTCAATGAAAGAAAACATTTCCAATAGCTTAAACAAATTCTGATTCATTCCTCATAACCTTATCACTGGCATGTCTTACCATTAGGGGAAAACATTGCATATTTATAAAGCCGTCTTACATTCAAATAAGAAAACTTTCCCGTAGCAACTACTACACTACATTGTATATATTACACATACTCATAACATGAATGTCTCCCACAGCATTGCAACAAATCTAGAGCTCATTCTGAAGCACTTCAACAACGCCTCAAACGGAGAAGTGAAACTGAAGGACTTGTCCAAATACTCAGGCCAGACAGACGTTTCTCACGAATTGAAAATTAAAGCTGCACTTTGCACACAACATCTGACTACAAGACCAGCGCCTTGTTTTTGTTTCTACAGTAAATCAACAGCTCAGGCATAGGTTTGAGTGGAGGTCAGTCGTGCGCATTGAGCAAGTTGATTTAACCCACACTTCCTTCCTGGTGTAGAAATAAATGCTGGTGATTTCTACACAGCCGGCTGACAGACAAGGCGAAGTGGCACAAATTTTCCTCTGCAACCTTGTCAATTTTTATGCTTGTACAGAGAGCTCTGCTAAAATCTGAGGTGCAGTCACGCCATTACGATACAGACATCCATCGTGTGTCGGGAGGCATCAATTGATTCAAAATCATCTGCTCGAATAACACTGTATGTGCTATACATTTACTGCAATTAATAATTTTTTCATATATTTCATGGTGATATTAAATCATTTCTCGTTCCAGGGACGTGGTTCTCAATTGATCATAAATGTAACTACTTGGAACATTGTCTCAAATGTCCTCATTCACAAAATACTACTAGTACGGTTGCAAAATATGTTGTGTGTACCATATGTAACTGTTTCGGTGTGCTCTTTTTGTTGGCTTATATTTTTTAGCTTTTTATCCATTTTTTTTTGGTTGTTTTGTTTTGTTTTATATTTTGTTTTTCAAGAGCTAGGCTGGCTGCATTGGAGTCGCAGCTTTTTATAGAAAGTTACAACAATGAACAAACCCAGCCAGAAGAAACCACTGACACAGCGTTGATTATACTGGGGGGGATCCCCTTTAGCTAAACGTACCAATATCAGAGTAATGGTGCTAGCATGAATGACGCCTATCTCTCGACTTGTTTTGGCTTTCAACAGTTAAACTACTCATATATCAAGATCGCTGAATTACATTTCCCTCGCGGCAGTTTGCCCGGAACTTACAAAAAGTTCTGTATGACCACCTGTCCAGAAAGGACATCTTTTCAAAATGTCCCCCAGGGTCATTTTAGAGACAAGATTTGACTGTACATAAAATGGACAACTATGCAAATAGGAATGCCGCTATACTAGCAATGGAACATCCTGGACTATTTTTATGTCATGGTCATAAGGACACGCTCTGTTGCAACATAATGCAAAAAAAAAAAATTATGTTCATGGTAATGACTGCATTCATCGCTACTAAATCTCTTATGTCATATATCATGTAGTTACATCTTTCAGGAAGTGAGAAAAGAAAATATGTGACAGTATAACACAGAATATCACCTTTCACAAATCATTTCTTCAACATTTGCCAGCGAGGTCAAAGATGAATAAAGTCGGCATAATAATCATACACACCTTCCAGTGATCTATTTAAAATAATTTACCCGTGTGCTTTGTTCTCCATGTGCACACAGAGACTGGGCTAATACACTCCATTAAAAGAGCTCCATGCATGAAATATGTGAAGTCTCACATAAAGACATCCATGTGGGTGGGAAAAAAAAAAAAAAAAAAACCTTCAATGATACACCTTGGTATAGTGCAGGGATGCAAACCTTTGTTAACAGTACTGCAGTATTCTGTGGGCTGAAAAGGTGTGTTTTGGTGGGAAAAACAGTTATTTCTACCTTTCTTGCAAAGGACATGCTTAGCAATATTCAGGAAAAACATTATTTTCCATGAAACCTGCTGTAGTTTTTTTTTTTTTTAAAGAAAAAAAGAAGTATAAAATACTGCAAAAAAGTATCAACTGGCATCTGTGATATCAACACAACTGTGGCAGTGACTCACTTGTTACAGGTGAAGCAGACTTTGGCTGGGAGGGGCACCATCATATTGTCCATCTCATGAGGCTTCTTGTAATTCTTAAACAGCTCCTCTTTCTTCTTCTTCCTCGTTGTGCCTGTGAGGGGCAAGACATAGACAGAGGATGTAGAATGTCAGTGTCAAGTTTGACTATGGGTGCGTTTATAAGATTTTTCTTCTGGCCAGAAACAGTGTTTTGAAACACTGTTTCTGGCCAAACAGTGTTTCTAGCAAGAAAAAAAATCTTATAAACGCTAACCGTGATTTGAAACACTGTTTTGAAACACTGTTTTGAAACGCACAAAATAGTGCGTTTCAAAACAGTGTTTCTGTAGAAACAATGTTTCAAAAATCTTATAAACGCAACCGCGATCTCAAACACTGTTTATGTGACGTCACAATGCCTTGCGCGCACCCTGTTTGACCTTTTGCCGAGGAAAAAGTGCGCAGAGTGAGTTGCGCAATGGAACAGTCTGAGCGAGAGCCCCAACACGCTCGGAGAAAAAATCTTATAAACGCTCTCCTGACGAAACTGTGATTTGAAACACAGTGTTTCAAAACAGTGATTCTAGGCACGCAAAATCTAATAAACACGGCCTATGTAAGCAGGGTTAACCCTTTCTGTGCCAGGGACTATGGACAGTGTCTTACAACACTAAGAAGTTTTCTGTGCCAATCAACACTCAAAGCACGCAAAGGAGTAAGTGTGCATATCTGACTTTTGAGGATAGTTTTTGTAAGCAAAAGCAGCATGACAGGGGCATAAAACAGGAAAAGTTTTATACATATTTGTATATAAGTTAGACACATACAATTGTATGTAACAGCAACATTATCTGGTATATTTTGACGCTAAAATTCAACCATCCTCGTCTCAGATGAATGAAAGATTCTGCACCCTTCAAAGGTGCAGCTAGATTTGTATCGGAAAGGTTGGAAAAGACTGCAATGCTCCTTCCTAAATTTTGGTAACAAGCCAATATCTCAAAATGGCATATATTTCGTGAGGGTTTTATTTTCACTGATTTGCGAGTCAGTGCTATTTGCGAATTTCAAAACAGGTGAAAATATCAATTCTGATCCCGACATGAATGCGACACGCACATGTACATTTCTCCGTCCATTGCTGTTCACCACAATCACGAATTTAACCACTCACGAAATTGTCAGGAAGTCAAAATTCACCCCAAAAAAAATTAGACTTGCTAAATATATGGCATATACAGTATCTTGTAAACACACACACATATGTAAACACATGAGAGCTTGCATTGTCTATATCCTGAGATTCTACCATACCGGGTAGGGGTGCATGCTGCATCATCTCCGGAGGGAGAGAGAACTGCTTGGGGTTCTGTACAGCCACAGCCTTGATGAGGTAATTGAGGGGATTCTCAAACTTGGCGTAGACCTCGTCCTCCTCCGTCTCCCCCCTCCTGGCCAAATCCGCCCTCCTCTCCTCCCTGCTGACCTCGGTAGCCGCGCCTCTCTCTGCCTCTTCGGCCGCATCCTTTGGAATGATTCCCGCTTCGATTTGTGCTTCCCTATTGGAGTCGTCATCAAGACAGCATAAAAAGGGGGAATGTTTTCACATAGAATCATTTGCATCCATGATACAGGGATGCCAACCTTGTAAATACCACTGCAGCATTCTAAGGGTTTAAAAGGCATATTTTTGGTAGAAAACAGTATTTTTATCTCTCTTGCAATAGCCATGTAAAGTAATATAATTTGGGGAAAACAGTATTTTCGATGAAACTTGCGTTGTTTTTAGCAAAATATAGTACAAAATACTGCCAAAAAGTAACATTTGGCATCCCTGATGCTGCTATTCACCTTATAATTATTTACACTCACAACACACTTAGTCTTGGAGAGACTACAATTTTCTCTTTTTTTTTCTTTTTTTTTGGGGGGAGGGGGAGGGATGGAAGGAGGCAAAAGAATAATTTTCAGAGTACATTAGGAGACAGATAAGAAAAAGAGAAAGTAAATTTTGTCACAGCCATGCAATGTTTCTCAAGAAGCGAAAACTAGCTTGCATCCATTGTATCCCCTCTACCGAGGTCTTTCCCCACAGACATGACCAATGTGGGGTCTACAGCTGGCTTGTTATCCATCCATTACTGTAGCTACCACAGTGACCAACATTCACATGTCAGAGTCAGGGGGATCCACAGAGCACTTAAGGAGATAGTCTAGTGTGACATGCATCCCACCAGTTTGGAGATAATTCCTAACTCGAGTGGGGGGGGGGGGGGGCCTTTAAATTCTCTTGTTAGGACATTAAAGGGGAATGAAACCCAAATATGTGTGCATAGAGGGAATACAGCAGTATTAGTAGATCACATCAGCCAAGTTAAAGCAAAATTGGACAAAAATTATAAATTTTTAAAGGTGCATGGTCCCGGTGTTTTAGTAAAATGCGTACGCGGGCGCACGGCGCAAGTTTCCTATAGAGACCTACGCTATCGACTCCTCTCACGCTTTGGCCCACTTCCCCGAGTCCGAAGAAGTCCGATTCACTGTAGTCAGTGGTCAGATCACAGTTCGGCTCATGATTCGGCTGAGGGGATGACAGCTTTAGCAAACTTCTTTTGTGATGTCATAATAACAATCACATATGCATGCACCCTGGCATTACTACAGACTGTGCGATGCGCAGAGAAGACGACAAAGGCAACGTTACTTAGCAACAGCTACGCACTTTACTCTTGATGACAGCTCAACTTCGGTAATCTTCATATCAATGCTAACGGTGATCGGCAGTATCATCAACGGCGCCCTCTACACTACCGGGACTATGCCCCTTTAAAGTTTTGTGCAGCCACCGCTGGATGAGGCTACTTATGTTCATGACATCATGTAGGTACATTGATGTAAATAATATATAGACAAATTCCACAAAATTTGATCTTTTTACAGAAAGCATACATTTCCTCGACATGTATAAAGTGACATATAATGGGTAATATCATTCCCCCTGCATGCTGAAAGAGGTAAAGTCAAATGCTCTTTCATTATGCTAGATGAGGGAAAATATGTTGAATTTTCTTTTACATCTTTTTTTTTAAATATCATTTTCAATACATGACATCATGAACTTTTGTAGTTTTCTCATCAAGCGATGGCTGCACTGAAACTTTCAAGAATTCATCACTTCTGGAAGCACTGTCCAATTTTCCTCAGACTTTGCTGATGTGTTCTACTAAAATTGCTGCATTCCCTCAATTCCCACATATCCTCCGCTGGAATCAGGGAGACTTGGTTCCTCTGAATTCCCCTTTCTATCAACTTGCCCCAGAGAGAGAGAGAGAGAGAGAGAGAGAGAGGATCCCTGCTCCATCTCATTGTTGCCGTGGGAGACAGCAAGGATGGGGAAGGGTGGGGTGTGTTCACCGCCCCTCACACGAAATCTCCCTCCTTAATTGCACGTTAACAATGCTCTATGCATGAGTCATGTCATTCTACCTGCACAGCATGGCTTCAATCAGAAGCGCAAGGGGAGGGGGGTGGGGAGAGGGGGCTGGCTTCCTGGGCAAATTTGGTGGCAATGGTACCTCATTTAAGATTTGATCTGTGTAATTGCCTGATGTTTCCTCCACTCCGAGTATAACATTCTAACTGAAAGACCGTTGACTGTTGCTTTGCAAAATACACAATACTGTAATACATAATAAACTGGGGGCTCTGACTTTGAATTAAAGGACACTGGAATTATAAAAGCTTTATAACATCCCATTTTCTTTTAAATTCTAATATTCCATTTTCTTTGTATTTCACCAACATGCTTCCCTGATTTTACCCGAATCTCACGTGACTTGTCAAGACCACAGAAGTACGTCGGGGCTTGACAAATTTCCTATGTAATGTACATAACTACTGAGTGCATCTGGCAGATCTAATCATTACAAGGGTCTTTCTACTGAACAAATTATTCAGCTTTTCAAAATTAATACAAAAAAAAAAATATCACTTAAGGTGATTAATACCCCCGCCCCGTGACGACAGTCTTACCCAAGGAATGATCTTTCCTTGATCTTCTGCCATTTAAATGCCGTTACCATGGCAACGCAGCTTCCGACACGTCCGAAAAATATGTCTTGCACATCTTCCCACCAAGACTATTGTGTGTGCCACATTTCATAAGCTTTTGTCAAAAACTGAGGAAGTAGTTCAATCCACAAGATCTTTCCTTGATCTTCCACCATTAATATGCCATTACCATGGCAACGCAGCTTCCGACATGTCCGAAAAATATGTCTTGCACATCTTCCCACCAAGACTATTGTGTGTGCCACATTTCATAAGCTTTTGTCAAAAACTGAGGAAGTAGTTCAATCCACAAGATCTTTCCTTGATCTTCCACCATTAATATGCCGTTACCATGGCAACGCAGCTTCCGACATGTCCAAAAAATATGTCTTGCACATCTTCCCACCAAGACCAATGTGTGTGCCACATTTCATGAGCTTCAGTCGAATACAGAGGAAGAAGTTCAATCCGCAAGATCTTTCCTTGATCTTCTGCCATTTATATGCCGTTACCATGGCAACGCAGCTTCCGACACGTCCGAAAAATATGTCTTCCACATCTTCCCACCAAGATCAAGGTGTGTGCCACATTTCATAAGCTTTGGTCAAAAAACTGAGGAAGTAGTTAAATCCGCAAGATCTTTCCTTGATCTTCTGCCATTAATATGCCGTTACCATGGCAACATACTTTCGGGTACTGTCAAAAAATACGTCTTGCACATCTACAACCAAAGGCACACATCTGTACCAAGTTTCATGGAAATTGGGCAAAAACTGAGGAAGTAGTTTGCAACACAAAATTTTCCATCATTTTGGCTCATAATATGTGAGCTGTTACCATGGCAACATACTTTTTGTCACTGTCAAGAAATGTGTCATGCTGACCTATATCCTAAGATAAACATTCAATATGAATTCCATGAGAATTGGAAGAACACTGATGAAGCAGTTTTGCCATGAAGCATTTTGCCCTATGTATTTTACCAATAACATGCCGTTACCATGGCAACGCACTTTTTGCCACTGCGGAAATATGTGTCTTGCACATTAACATATTCAGATGAACATCTGTACCTAATTTCATAAAAATTGATCAAAAACTGTGGGAGGAGTTCGCGACGCAAGATTTGTACCCATTTTTGCCCATTATATGCCGTTACCATGGCAACGTACTTTTGGGTACTGTCAAAAGATATGTCTTGCACATCTACAACCCAAGGCACACATCTGTGCCAAGTTTTATGGGAATCAGTTGAAAACTGAGGAAGTAGTTCGCGACGCAAGATTTGCAACGGACCGACCGCCCGACCGCCCGACCGACCGTCCGCTGATTCCTATATACCCCCTTCAAACTTCGTTTGGCGGGGGTATAATAATAATGTAAAGAATAAATAAGAACTAGAAGTGACAAAAGTAGAGTATTATTCACTTGAAGGAATTTCCAACTGTAGCTCAGTACTCATTCAATATGCTACTTTCTGTGGCTTTGTATGCCATTTGCTGAGCATGTATTCAAAAGTATTGAGTAACCACTTTCCCTGAGGTTATAGGAATCATTTATTTGTACTAGTCTCCACAAAGACGTGTGTAATGTGTTTGTGCATTTATGCAATCAAAAAAAAAAGAAGAAAAGCTAACTGAAAAAAGGTAAAATTTGTAAACATTTACTGACTGTCATATTTCTTTTCATTTGGATGAAAAAAAAAAAAAACAGGCAAAAATCTCAAATCAAGCTTTGATCAAGGGCAACAGCAGGGCAGAAGAAAAGATCCTTTCTTCATGGAAAGAGAACATAGAGGATAGAAGGGTACAATCCCTGATTTTTTTTTTTGATTCTCACCTATATGCCTGGATCTGGGCCAGCCGCATACAAGCCCGCCCCTCCCGCATGAGTCTGTCGTTCAGTCTATCGTTGAGTCTCAGCAGCGTTGTCCTCTCCTTTGAGCTGCTGCTACTGCTGCCGCTGCTGCTGATCTCCTTCTGCCGCTTCTCCTTCTCTGCTCGCTCTGTTTTCCCTATCGCTTTGATCGTGTCCGACAGGCTGATCTCTGGGGTGTCCAGTGGCTGGCGTAGGATCGGTTAGAGATAGATTGAAACAACAAAACTTGTTATGTAAGTGAAAGCCAGGACAACTGACAAAAGAAACAAAACAGCAAAAGGGAACTCATCATCATCTTAAAGATGTCTCAAGGAAGAATCATTTGCGACAAAATGTTTTACTAGGAGTAAAGTGATATTTCAAAGAAAGGAAAGGCCTGCTTTGCACATATGCACAAAGCACGTATTTTTTGCATGAATTACATCATTCTGTTTCATGAAGACTAAACTTCTAAAGCATACTTCACAATGCGGGGAAAAAAATATGAATCAATACAGCATATATGCTATATTTGATGTGAACATATTCTTTATTAACTGTCACTTAATGGCCATCAATGACACAGGCAGGTAACAAATATATAGATCTATAAATTTCAGGATGTTCTGAGTCATTACAGAAGATGTACCCCATGGAAAACATTGGATCTTAAATACCGAGAAAAATTACAGGAGATAGGGAGAAAATGTGACATATCACAGACTAATACCTTAAGCTTATGACCATATGAACATCAAGTAACTAAATATGAAATCAATGGGAATATATGAATACAAGTCATTTATATTCATGCACCTGTTATACTGCTAGACAAACATTTTTCTCTAATGTGCTCCATACAGTATCTTATTTGGAAAGGCAGAATTCCTACATGACTGTTTGTGATAGATATCACAGCTATCACGTACTAACATATCCTCCAAGACACAGGTATAAATCATGCAGACAAAATTTGTTTAGTTTCCAGTACACACACCACACAAGAATTTCTAGAAAATTCTAATTTTCATGAAAAGCACACATTCCTTCACTTGTTACTGACATATGTTGACGGTAATATTATTTTCCCTGCCTTCTGAAAGAGGTAAGCCAAGTGCTACTTCATTATAATAGAAAAATCAAAACATCATGGATTCTTTCTATATCTTGATATCACTGTCCATGTGTGACATCACTAACTATTGTATCCTTCTTATCCAGCAATGGCTTTACCGACACTTTAAAAATTAACAACATTTGAACCAATCTGTCCAATTTTCCAACTTCACTGATGCGCTCTACTACTATTTCTGCACTCACTCATTCCACACACACTTGTATATCTGGGCTTTATTTCCCTTTACTAGTCAGTCTTCTTTTTTTCTTTTTTCTTTTTAATCCTGACAAATTTCTACCTTCATTATAGTCTGATTTTGCTACAAAACAAATGTTTTACTGCCTTGATTTCCTATGATTCATTTTTAAGATTTTCCAGTTTGACAGCAATTTGCTGCTGTATTATGTATATTGCCTGATGAATCTCAAAATGAAATTGTGCCTAAATGCAACACAACAAATCAAAATTGTATTTTCTCTTCCCTCCCTCATGCGCAGCATTACTGTAGAAACCATTTCTGATGTTCACAAAACTGAAAAAGTATAAATTCCCTGCATGTCATTTCATAAACACTGAACTATCGCTAACTCACTGCATATTATCTGGCAGTAATGAATGACAGAATACATTCTTTTGTCTTAACTTCACTGAGGCTTTCACTCAGTCAATACAGCTACTGTAATAATCCCTCATGAGGGTTTACTCAAAATTTGCTTGGGACTTGCAATCAAATTTGCTGAGTGCAATCGTGATTCTTTCATGTGGGCATTCCCAGGGCGTTGCGCTACGGTGCGACAAAGTCGAAAATATTTTAAAGCAAAGCTTGTTTGAGTGCAGGGCAATTGTGCTGTATCACTCTCTCCCTCTATCTCTCCTTCTTTCTCTCCCAAACTCTATCTATCTCTCCTCTTCACATTGTGGCATGGAATTCAAACATAATTGAAGTCTGCGTTGCTGGGGGAAAAATAATACACGGGCCAGGAACCTGCACTTTGCTGCACAGTATCCAAGGACAAATGTCTACTCGTCCCTCCCGCTTGGTGAAGGATTCAGGCCGGCTGCGGTCTCCCCTTAATTTCAGGTGTACACAGAATGGAAGCTGCCCAGAGCAGCATTGGCTTACCTGCGGTGCTACGGTGCATCTGTGGCACAACCATTCCCCAGAGGGTAGATCTTCCTCAGATAATGGAGGATTGCTGCAGGTAGAGACAGAGAGAGAAGAAAAAGTAAATACCATTAATCTTTGGTAAAGAATGGATGGAAGATGAGAAATACGCCAGAGCTAATGAACAAATTCTTAAAAAAAAAAAACCAAATAGAAAGATATGAGCATCATCATTAACTATTGATCAAGTAAGATATCTTCAAAAGCACAGAATAAATCATATTAGATGACCAGACCCTACACTGCCATTGCAGTTTCTGATTTGTGTGCATTTCTGTGTGTAATATCGTACAGGTAAAAGCTGGTGGTTGATCACACCAGTCAGTTTGTATGGGGCAGTCATCCATTCAACTCAACACACCTTGCATCAACTACTGATTTATTTTTACCAGGGAAATTTACACAATGACTTGAAGGACTTCTAGTCAGGATCAGTAATGATGATAATCAACAATACATTTATAAGAGGAAGAGACTGGGGAAGGAGGCTAATGTGGCTGTGAGCATGATATTGACCCCATGTCAGTCCTTCATGACCTCCTTGAGGAGTCAGTCTGGCTTGCGCTGCTGAAACATACACACCAACTGCAGGACGCACAAAGACATAGCACACAATGCACACTCCACTCATGTTCTCGATGTTAGCCTGCCCTCTGATGAAAGCTATTTGCTACAGCTACCACTAGTAGCAGGTACAGCACATGTATACAGTAGTAGTAGGGCCCTGGCTTTGGCTTACCATGTAGGCTCCGTGGAGAGGGAGAGTTTTGCATGTCCCACACAGCATGACACATGAGCTGGAGACATATTCTGTGTACATTAGGCAAGGCATTCTTTGTTGGGAACGCATGAGTTGGTACGCTGAAGCTCCCTCTTGCCCCCCCACACACACACTCCGTGGCGAATCAAGGGGAATATACAGTTATGTAACTGATACACCAATTTGCGCATCCACTAAATTATCGCGCCAGCTCTGAATCGTAAGGAGATACAAGCTTTTTGTAAATCTCTAAATTATGCAGGTGAAATGTTAGAGACATTGAGTATGCATCCATGCTGACTTAGGGCAGTGCTAAGTTAACTTTGACAGGTTGGCAATGTATGCAGAATACTGGAAATGAAGAGAGAGGCATGCACACACAAGTACGATTGTATACCTCACACTGGTGTATAACTGGCATCCTTTTTGATAGAATGCTTTACGTTGTGATGCACATGGCACTATTTCGCTACCTAGTAGGTACAGCCTACACAATGTAAGTATTAAGAAAAACTAAATATGACCTTAGCTTACATGTGTCAAGCAATAGATTTCTCTATCTACGGCTTACACTTCGACAGCATCATTTGAACTGACTTTGTTTATCTGCTGATCTGTAGTACTGCTACTAATTTCTAATTCTGCAACTTTAAAATCATTCAAAAATGTTGCTTTAATGCATCTGTGAAATATTTACCATCGGAAGGAGTTACCCCTGTAAAAAGGAAACAGTTATTTTCAAAAACATGCTCAAGAACAATAAAGACAGCATTTTTTTTTTCCTGGGACAAAAGTGAAGAAAAAGAATCAAGTACATTTTGATAAATCAGTGTGTGCCCGTATGTTAAAAGTGAAATATCTGAATGGACTGCTACGGTGCAAATGACATTAAACTTCCCATCAATACACCTTAAGGTTTTCAATGCTGAGAACGGCTCATAGACATTTCAATTGTTTTTTTCTTCCCAATTCCACTTGATTGACCACATACCCAGGATGTGACGTAAGTACGTCTCGAAATTGATGAATGTGAACCATGTCACTTCCTTGTGCTTTGGAAAAAAAAAACCATTAGTCTCTATACAGTGTACAGTGTGATAAGCACAAGACTGATGGGTTGGGTGTCACATTCAAATGGTATACCAAGAATTCTTCACCATAGCTTTATGACTGGTTCACAAATGTCATCCATTGTACTCCTTCCATGCTACAGAGAATGCTACATTATGCACAGCAGACGACACAGACCTAATTGCTCTAAAAGTAGTTTCCTAATCACATCATGTATTATTCTTTTTATACCTGTAATGCCAGATAGACGGCTGAACTACGTACACCATTAATTGCTGAATGTGCTGCACCTGACTGGCAGTCATTTGAAAATGAACATGACGTAAATGATTGAAATAACGTAAACAACATGCTTTATTTCTTTTGTTTGTGTTTTTACATCCCAGTGGTATGCTGCCTAGCGTAATAAAAACCAAATATGCATAAATGAGCACAAATCACTACTGTCAGATAACACTACATTAAAACTAATTAATATTTTTGCACTTTTTACACAAATTGCAGTTTTATATATAGGCCTAAAGTTTCCTGCTTAGATTTTTGAAGACACTGTAAAGAAAAAAAAATGATTAGTTAATTAAAAAGACCTGACATTACAAATGTTACAATTTGACATTACGATTTGATTCTTCCATCTAAATTGTTTTCTGGCAGATGTCTGTCTTAAAAACCATAAATGTCAACTTTTCATTATGTGTCTCCTAAAAGCTTAATTTATTTCTTTCAGTCCCAACCTCATGTGAACTTGCTACTGTGACATACATGGGTGCCACATCTATGTGAGTGTAAATCCAACACATTGCGCACTCTGGGGAACCTACTGGCATGCATACAATGTACAGAGACCTTATACTTCCTTTTCACCAAACCCCCCCCCCCCCCCCAAAAAAAAAAAACAACAACAACAACACACAACAACAACAACAACAACAACAACAACAACAACAACAACAACAACAATAACAACAAACAAACAAACACACAAACAAAACGAAACAAAAGTTTCTCAGTCAAGCAACTACAGTAATTCAGGACCCAATGAAAATTGAGTTATGGTTTGACATTGGGAAAAGCTAGTCCATGCTGTACCATTATCCATGAACACAAACCAGACCTTAGCAACATTCCGGGAGTTTCTCTCTCATTTGCTCTTTCATGTAGGACATCACTACATTTGTCATTAATTTTTGTGACATCTACAGGTAACCATCTACTCAACATGCAAGTTTTGTCCATCCCCCCACTGCTGAGCAGGGCTGCCTACTGTTTCTTCCATCTCCTCCTCCTCCTCCATCCATTCCTCCATCCAGTGTATTTTCCTTCGTTCTCTCAATCTCTTCCCTCAGTCTTGTGTCTTTGGGAGAATGATCCCACCCCACTGAAGACTGGTGACTCATCCGCGGCTCGCCCATCAGCCTGCCTGCCTGCCCCAGACGCTACACGACCAGAGCAAGACCCTTCTTTCCGCGCCAGCTGCGGGAGCCCTGCGAGCATTACGGTCCGACGACACTTGCAATCAATCTGTGGACAGAAGAAGCCCTCTCTGCGCTGGATCCTGAATTTCAATCAGGATTCGAGAGGCAGAGCTCTGCTGCGAGCCCTCCTCAATTTCCTTCAAAATTTATGTGACGAGGGCTTTAGATCTCAAAATAGCAAACGTAACATTTCAGAAGAACTCTGCACATCTTAAAGTAAGCAAGGAGAGTTCCCCTGACATCTTTCCATTTATTTCTTCCGATTGTTTGAGGCTTCTTAGGGCAACAGTGAGAAAACAAAAAAGAATGTAATGCTTAAAAGAGGTGTTGCACTTGTAAACTGCATTACAGCCATACTTCTTTTTCAGATTCTTTACAATGTGAGACAAGAAAAGCTTGCCAGTAGCTACAGTACTCAAATTTGCCAGCGGTGATGATGGACTTGTTACAAATTCAGGCACGTACAAGGCAAAAAATGCTTCTGTAGTCTGTCGTGCTCGTACTGTACTCCTGTAATTCTTTAAACCATGACAGCAAAGCATGACCCCTGCCATGCCTTTTGTAATGTTAAAATGTCACTGCAGGAACACACACTACTTCAATACAGTATTAAAACATTGGCAGAGAGAAACATGTTTATACTCTTATTCTGTCTTCCTCAAAATTCACTTCTTCCCCTTTTCATCAAACATGTACATGTGTCTTCTAGTTGCTGCAGATTGAAAGCGTCTGAAGTTCTCTATAACAAGCCGACTGTCACTCATGTGTCAAGGTGCATTTGACAGGAAGCATGATATATTTTATGTAGTCTTTTTCCAACCCTCTATGATATTTCCAGAGGATAATTACAAACCAGAGTGATAGAAAAATAATGGATACTGATATACAATCAAAATATCTGTACTTACATCATGATTGGTCCAACCATGAACAGTCTTTAATGTATAGACAGACATGGTTCTGAAACCCTATGAAATAGAATGATTACTCTTACTTCACCGCACTCTACCTTTATTGCCATCATGAAAGAGACCATATCTCTTGGACCGCAAACTACATCTAGACTTGTACCCCTTTCAGTAACTCTCTGGTGAGGGCCAGGTCAAAGCTACATTATAAAATTTTGAGTTTATAAATGATGCGGGCCATTTTAGCCAGGCTCAGGCTATTTTGGCACTGTTGTAGGCTAGCGCCAGGTGCGGGCCTGGCGCCGACCAAAGGGTTTAGGAATGTAAAGGCACCAGGCTCTGGCCAAAATTCCTTGCACGGTCAAAGGTCACAATTACCTGGCCATGCCCCTGCTGGAGTGCACATTCATGGTTATCCCTTTTGTGCCCGAGTTTGTGAACAGGTCATCGTAAAAGTAGTGCGCTCAGCTATAAGTATACCATGGCAGTTATCCCTTATGTGTCCACGTCTGTGATAGGTCATTGTAAAAGTAGCGCGGCTCTGCTATACAATGTTGTAGTTACTGAACGCAATTTTTGCTGCTTGACGCAGGCCAGGAGCTGGCTAAAAATGCATAATATGAGTTACTGAAAGGGGTATAAGTTTCCCTAATTTGACAAGGAAATCCATAAAATTTCTGCCCCATAACAAATTTACCTGCAGTATAACTACACAAGTTTGTAAATAAGCCATTATCTAGCATAATATATTTATTTGCAATTACAAAGTTCTACCAAGGGATACAAATGGAGTATAATATGTTTGGGTGTCCTTTGTTGGTTTGTTCGTTTGTCAATCTTACCATTTTGGGGCTCACTTCACTTATCCAATTAAATTTGCAACAGAATGCCGTTGCCATGGAAGCTGTTAGGAGACAGCCAATCATATGACAGCACTGTCAGTCACTGCACAGATTTTCAAATGACACAATTCTGAATAGCAAACTCAAGAAATTAAACAGAATTAGATATGTGTCTTCTCTAATAGCATTGCATCCGCATGGTTTCCTTTGTTTGATAGTTGTTTGTTTTGTTTACTTGTAACCTGAAGTGTAGAGGAGTAAATACCACACTGGCTTGAGGGGATATCACCCCTTCACAGTTTGGATTGAGTTCTTGATGCTGAAAGAAAGCCCTCTAACGGTCCTTTTTTGCACATATACATTGTATTCAAACATTATGCACACCTCTGTAACAAGGGTTGCTCCCAGCAACCAAGAGGCATGCCAAAGGCTTGACAATATCATGATTATTTTCACCCCTTATTTTCATGTCCCTCATTTGTCTAAGAACGCCACATATGTCTTCCAAGAATCCATTCATCATGAATCAATGAAGGGCACCAGCACAGTGTTTTACGTTAATAAAATTCAGCCAAAATTCTACATTCAGTGAAGTGAGTAACGCACATGGAACATCTATGGAGCAAAGACATAGTGTTTTGTCTAGTCCACTGGCAAGCAACCTTCTTGTCACTACAAATGTTTTTGAAACATGATGCAAAGTCACATACAGTACACTGTATGTAAAATGTCCACTAGCAGTGAAGAGGACAAAAAAAACCATGCTGAAAATATGCACAAGAAAGAAACAAAGTAGAGCATTTTTTTTAGAAAGAAACAATGTGTAAGACAATATTGCAAATGAAGAACACTGTTATTACACTGAATGTGTGCTACATATCACAAAAGCGGAATTGCCTACAGCCCTGTAACCACAATGCACATCATATCATGAAGGTGAAAAGAAGTACAAATGACTGCAAAAGTTGCTGTATGTTTTGTACAAGTTTGCACACACTGTATTCTGGCCCAATCATTCTGCCCATTCCTTGAAATGGAAACTTTTAACATCAGGGCTCCATTTCATAGAAAGTTGCCATGGCAGTAACTCTTGATGCATGGCAAATGGTCAGGAATCCCACTTCCTAATTGGCCGCTACTACAAGAAGATGCAATTCTAGCATGAATTCCCTTTCAATATCTTTTGTGAAATGAGATCCTGGTGTCTGTGGCGGTAACAACATTACATATTGCAATGAGTTGTACAAGAGGAGTCATTATCTCTGTTCGATATTGCTCCGCAAATGACTGGTTGTATCTTTCACTCAATTAATCCATCAAAATCATGGTAATACCTGTACATTAGTAATGGTATGTAGTTTTAATGACACAAGAGCAGAATTACAGCATCTGCACAGCATATTGTTGAATTCTGACCTACTGCAATCTAATGTACAGTGTGAAATATAAACTTACATTGCCTGGATACATCATCAGGGTTTATACCTGAACGCCACAAACATAAATTGAGTTTGACCTTCAACCCTACCACTTTTTGTACACCCATGCATGTTAGTAGGAAAATAAAGAGCGCACACGTGACTCATTTCAGCGCTTCTCATTGGTTCCTTTATTCAATGTATAACAATCCTTAGTGGGTTGGGATACACTCATATTGGTAGTAAGGCAAGCTTTGCACACTGTAGGCTACTGTACTTGTTAATGACTGTAACAAAGGGCATACTCGTGTGCGAGGATAAGGCCAAGTAAAAAAAGATAGTAGTTTCTCGTCCGGGTTTTTTGAGCAGGGCGATGAGGGAGGTCCTTACTATTTGATATCTTACTATTTTTTCGAGGATTGTCAAAATGAAAGTAATATGAGTTTCTCGTCCGGTAATTCTGAGAAAGGTAACGAGAGAGGGCTTTACTATTTCTATATCCAATTTATGAAATGAAATATCACTCTGGTAGCTGTGTTATGAGAGACCAGGTCTCAAGCGTATGTCTTGCCTGCACTCTGTGCATTTTCAAACAAATAGATTATGTACCATACTTGAAATGAAACTTCATGCATGCAGAAATACATTTGCTTTTTCTTTCCACTACAGATGTCAAGGGAAAATGACCATCTTAATACTGGTATTTAGTGTTGTAATGGCATTTCTGATACCAGTGTACTTGCAATTCTGATGTATTGTGCTATTAAATGAAACAGGTATAAAACATGTCTTTCAGCAAAGAATGTACGACTGAAATAAATTCTATGATATTCAAAACACTGCTTTATTCATCATTGGTGTTTGTGACTTTTTGTGTCCACACAGCTGGTATGTATCTGCATTTCTTCACAGTACAATTGTAGCACATGCAACTGGAAACTGGCTTGTACAATTGCAGATGGATGTCAAAATGATACTGATATGGCATTATAGCATTAAACATTTAAAGATGTTTCTTAATGTTCCAAAAAGACATTTGATAATCACTCATCATTTGGATGATGAATGATTGTATACCACACTACAGATGATACGACTCACGGCCGTGTCCGTGAATTTACATCGTAAAGAAAAGTATCCCGCAGAAATACGAGACAAACCAGAATCCGTGGAAAAGTTATTTATTTTGTAGATACAATTGTACACCCATTTGATAATTCTACATTTGCTGGAAAAGTGCATTCATTTTACTTGGGTACCTAAGGGGGGGTCACCGTGCATCCCCCCCCCCCCCCAGGACTCCTCGAAACTTACATTTTTAGGATCCTCATGACATACCAAAACATAATCAAGATGTTAACAGGAACGAAAAGTGGCTGTTCTAGGTGAAATTTAATGTATTCTATTGTTTTTCATGATTTCTTATGTATTTCTTTGTTTTTCAACTTTTTCAACTTTTGTTTTTTCTTTGTTTTTCTATGGAAATTGTCACTGACCACTTTTCTACCATAATTAGCACAAAACTAATCAATGAAAGTGATTAATTGTAAAAATAATCAGGTTTTCATGACCTTCATGACAGAGCACCTGTTTTCCATAGGAAATGTACACAAAATCACAAAATTGTGCCCGTTTTGGGGGACATTCCCTTACAATAACGGGCGTGACTTCACAAAAGTATACGCGGATGTTGAAAATTTGGTCTCGAAAGTTGCGTGAGACTTGAACAAAACAAAGTCAAGTAAGTTTTGAGGAGTCCTGGGGGGGTGCACGGTGACCCCCCCCCCCCCCCCCTTGGGTACCCTACTATGTAGGCCCTACATGTAAGCACATATATATTACATACATACATAAGGACGGAGGGGGGGATCCACCCCCCCACCCCCCCCCCCCCCTGCACGACACTGCACACACATGCACATAGTCACAATGACATGAAAATGTATACAAACTCGATACAATCCTCACAAGCATTTTTACAGTACAATTCATCCGCTTGAAATATGAGAAACGGGGAAAAATACGAACAATGCGCGAAATATGCGTGGAATATCAGCGATTGATCGCAAAAATGTTGCCGCTATCGCGTTCACGACGTACCGAGTGCGCTGTACATCACAGCTAGCCCAGGCCCGCCCGGGCGCCCGCGCCCATCCAACTGGTACAGTTCGACTGCTTTGTGGGTCATTCCTTCTTGCCGAGCTCGCAGTGTGAAATGCATGCGTTATTACATACGCACTAAGCTACAGCTGTACTACAGCTAAGTAGAGGACGCAAGGCGTAATTAGAAATGAGACATCATGATTGGTAGGTAGGTGAATTGTCGATTTCTCTTTTTTCGGCGGCCGAAAAAATAGTAAATATAAAAAAAGTTGAGGCGGCAACTGAAAATCGATGCGGGCGGGGAGCGGGCTGGGATGAGAATTATGAATTTCTTTGTATTTTCAGCGCCATTTTGAAAATAGTAAATAGTAAAAAAATCGATGCGGCGGCCAAAATCGATGCGCGCGAGGACGAGAAACTGGTTTCTTTTTTTACTTGGCCTAATGTGGGTTTCATTACAGTAGCATGCAATTTCTTGACGTATAAGTATAAGAAACTATGTCTACCTTGTTCAAAATCTTTCTACAGATTCTTTAATTGATTTCAAAGTCCCAAGGTTTCTGTTTCCCCATTTACATTTGACATAAAGTGTCCTTCCTCAAACATGCATGCATAATGTGCATGTGATGCAGAATGCCATCCACATACTCTAGTGTGATCACATATCTTGGCTCAAGCTACAAAATTGTACATGTACATGTACAATGTACACAGAAGCGCAGTGGATTTCTGGTTATCAATACATTCCGTAGATTTCTTTTCCTACTGCATACCTGCACAACTGGTCTAAATTGCATTACCAGTTAAACATTTGCTATCACTGAAAAATCTTGAATACAGCTCACAGATATAAAAAAAGAACAAAAAAGAGGAAAGCCAAGTTGCACAACTTTGACTCAGCTATACATAATACTCTCCTCTGTAATGAATGACATTATTTTGTGTGATCTGGAATGGATCAATGTTCTATACAGACTAGAGTGGGGGTATTTCACTGCAAATGGGCACAAGGTCATTTCCTATCAATTGTTGAATTGTAAGCACTGACCTAATAAAAGAGTTAACAAAGAATGATCCTGCTTTGCTGGACCAAGATTTGAAATGTCTGGCTGCTCACAAGACAGACTTGAATACTTGTGACCAAAATAGGCTATTAGGATTCCAGTAGCTACAATTGTAGTAACTTCAAATACAGTATGCATTCAGTGTTGAGATGATCGTATACATGTGCTGCTGCTGCCTCTAGTCACATAACATACCAAATCTCCATTGAAGTTCCGCCTTTCAAGTTTAAAAGTAGGATCAGTTTGATATCATTAAAACTTATTTAAGACCATGACATTCTTCCTTCATCAACCTAGATATATTGTTGTTGTTTTTTAATATCACATCCCTCTCAGGTAACTGTCAAATGATCTGAAATCAAAGATTGTTGCTACTGGGAAACAGAATGATAAACAATGCAGCTTGTCAGACAGTGTAATTTACCCTACAAGTCTGCATTCATACATTGGTGTACACGAAAAAGGGTCTAAATAAGATGCAATACACTGGATTTTTTTTTTTTAAAGTATCCTATGATTATGAACGTGTGCAAGATAATGAAAAATCTATCGCAAGACATGACAACATCATAAAAATTAAAGTTGGCATTTCAGTCCAAAACCGTAGTATGCAAAGTACGACATGTACAGTACTGCTGATGGCATTGCTTATTCTGCAGTCAATATAGAATTGACCCACAAGCATACAGAATAATACCTTGCATTTGTGGGAAACAATTATGATTCTCCCCATTGAATCACCAGGAATTTAGTATACAATTGATTGTTAGTGCCAGTCTGAAATTGGTATTACATAAAGGAAAAAACATACAAAGTGTAGTGACATTATTCTGGTTGGTAGCTCAGCATGGTTCATGTACAGATGTACCAGTAAGTAACACTGCCACATGTGAACAATTCAGCACATGATCTGAATGGAAAATATGGTTGTGTTCTTAGGATCCTCAATATTAAAACCATTACCGGTAAACATTACACAGTGTGTATAGTCCCAGCTTTTCCTGACAATAAACAATACACTCTCTCAATATACAGGATGATCCATAGACATGATTGAGGAAATATTCTCTGATCCACATACACATGTATCTTGGTGACATGCCAATCTTGCTACAAAAAAAAGAGAGAAAAAAAAATATGCATAATGCCATGGAATTCTGCTCAAACTTAATTCAAAGCTGCAGATCTCTGCACGACTCAAGATACAGTATGTATGAAGTCTGAATCATGCAACATGGTATACACATACTGTACATGTATCCAAAGTGAAACATGAGAGATGGAAAGGGACACATGTCACTCATATGAATGCACATACAGTATGAGTGTATAACTGCATGTAATCAGTACTTGCATACATGTAAAGTGAGCATGCAAACATGATGAATCTCCTACATCTGTCATTACTAATTTCACACACTTACACACAAGTCTTTAAGAACTAAATCCTACTGTTTGTTTTTTTTCCCAGAGTAACATACAATGTATGTAGTGCAACTGTGCAAGCAGGCCCTGCATGTCTACTGGTCAAAGAAAGTTCTGACCACATGAAGGTAGACAACTGGATGAGGAGGAGTAGTGACAATACATTATTTTCCCTGTAAACTACAACAAATCCTCATTGAATATGCAAATTTTTCAAATACTTGTGTTGCTTGCCTTCACTTTTTTTACCTTTTGTGTGTGTGCGTGTGTGTTTGTGTTTTAGTACAGAATAAGCGCCCTGTGGAGTGCTCCACAGATAAACAACATATTTAAAAACCTGTTTTCAAGACACAAAAGGTATCACAAAGTGTAAATTTTCTATGTGATCTCACAGTACAAACTTCACTTTTAAAAATATGAGTTACTATATTGAGAGAGACTTAGTTTTATAGTTAATAAGATTAATGAATTCAATTTCCATGGAGGCAAAACAGCCAAAAAATAAACCACTGATTTATTCATTTGCTATCATTTATTCTCATACAAGCAATAAATGAAGTGAGGAGACATGGCGTTTAAGACAACTTATTGCTGACATGAGAAAAACATTTGATGGAGATCTTTAAAAAGTCCCTACCTTTTGTGTGTAAGAAACATATGATACATGAGCCAATTTAGGAAAATTAAGACGCGAGGAATTACTTAACAAAGATCTTTGCATAGATAGAGGGGTGTAATTTGTGTGACCCTCATATAATCCCACCAAACATTGCGCGCTATAACATCCACACCAAGGTTCGACTTCCAATGCTGAAATTTGACTGCGCACAACAGCATAGGTTTCTATTTGTACATGTACTGGATGTAGTCGGCGGTCAAAAATCATGAGCGACTTGCTTTACATTGCCATGAAACTGTATGGTCTTTTAACTTCAAGAATTTCTGTCATAACAAGTTACTGTCTGTTGCAGTTACATCAAAAATTGATCCAGACAAAAGCAAGACGAAAATGTATCAGGTAACATGTCAGGCAAACTGGCATAACTAGGTGTGTCCAGTTCGGTACCTGATTGGGCCTGGGCAAAGTAGAAAATGAAGAAAATGCTGCTACTTAGTGCTAGCGGCTACAGACCAGTGACCCACCAGGCAGCACTGGATTGCTGGACCAGTTACAGCACCGCACCACAATAGCAACAAGGGTCGTCTTTGATCTCTCTCAGCCTGGACACGTTCATCAAAGACTGACAGGAGTGGAACCAAATTCAGCGACAGGCGTAACACGACATGAATGCACATGGAAATGATCTTCGGTCCAACTTTTTTACATTTGTCTACAGTCTACAACTAGTTTACAAATTACAGATATCTATTCAAATTTACCAGCACTGGAGATGAAAAGATGCAGGACATCGGTCACAGCAGATGAGATCTCCACCCTCAGTGCAGCTGTCACAGGAATCCCTGTTTGTAGCTCGACCTGTCCTTCTCGGTTCAGTCCTCCTGTACTTTCTTGGAGGTTCATCACTTTGAGGTGGTGCAACCAGGGTTTGGATTTGCTGCAATTCCAAAAGAAGAAACAGAAGAAACAAAATCACTTAAACTAACCATTTGTTTCAGTCAAAACAGCATGGTCCTTAAGCAAGTAGAGACTGGTACTACTAAACCCATATTCCTCTACCGTCAGATCCGTCGCCATTTTGAAAGAAAAAAAGAAACGAGTTCAGCATGACGACGAACCGACAGCGGGTTTGCAGTTGTTCGCACGCGTTTCAATATACTTCGTGTGTCGTGAATTGAGCCACAGGTAATGTGAATTTTGCGAAACGAATTGCTTGACGAACATACCATTTTCCACGTCTTACTTACCGCCATGAGACCACCAGACGTGTCCAGATCATACTGGACAGTCGTAGCCATCTTTTCATGTGTGTCTAAGGTCCACTCTTGCACAAAAAACACGGGAGAGCTCAATGCAAATATGTAATGATTTCCTGCGAATATGATGGGCTGCTGGTTGTACGGTACGGGAATACATCCCTCCTCAGTACGGACAGCAGTACCCGAACTCCTCTGCTGCTAGTGCTGGTACAGCGAAGGCGAAGGTGCTGCTCTAACGTTAGATGTTGACGGGCAGGGGTGCTTGATAACCCTTCTTGCTTCCCAAAAATTAGAAACTATGAAATCCCAAAAGACTTGGCAGGCAGAATTGGACTAAGTGTAGCTCTAACTCCTCCAAGTTTGAACACGAAACAATGCTCAGAAAGACTGTTAAATAAAAATATGCAGTCTTCTCTCGGCTCCAGACATCACGGCCAAAATGACTTTTTCCAGGAGCTACGGTGGTGCCGTGCAACTGCGCATGTTCAGATAAATGACAGACATTGCGCATGTCTAACACGGTCAACTTCAAGAAATTGCGCGAAATGAAAAATTGACGTTCCGTATTGTTGTTGTGTATCCCATGTGCGTGTATTGCCAATTTCCGATCAGACTATAATTTGATTGTTCCTATGCTATAGAAGTAGGCCTACTGGAAACAATGGAATTTGATAAAGATTTGAAGCACAGTTTGAAAGTAGACCACTGTGTAATCGATAGTTTGTAGTTCAAGATACTTGTGATACAACCGAGTGGTCTAGTTGACAAGATTTTGCTCTTTTGCTTTTTCTACACCGAGTCACTCTCTTTAGATACATAGTAATTGTCTCAACCGTAGGTCTATATATGCGAGCAGACTGCTCCCCGCACCACAATGTTTAATTGTGAACTAGTTCTCCCTCTCTGTTTCTGGAAATAACTGCTTGAATGTGAATCTATTGATGAAGATTAAAGACGCAAATATTCAACCTTGACTGACACGCCAATAGCAACAACAACAATAACAACAACAACAACCACGACAACAACAATAAGAACAACAACAACAACAACAACAACAAAATTTTATGTTTTTGCGTGGTTTCAGGACAACTCGACTTCGGGAATCCGGGATACATCGCAACCCTGTCTTGCGCACTTGCCAATTTTATCCCTTGAGAGTATTATTGTTCTCTCTTAGTTTTCTAAAGCAGCCGGTTGCAAGTTGATTTAGCCACAAAGGGGTCAATTGATTATAATCTATTATAATGCATGCCTACTTGCACATCAAGATATTTGAAAAGCTCTTGTGATGAACATTCTTTGCGTTTGTGTGCATATTTTGATTTTTCGCGCTCTACTGTTATTAGCTATAGAAAATACTGCACTGATGGGAAAGTTTGATTTGACGAATACTAAGGGCCTATATTATGTCCACAAATAAGACATCATTCTTCGATCTGACTGCCGGAGAAAGTAGGCCTACCCGGGGTATATGCAAGCAAGATGATAAAATACGATGATGCCCTTGGTTAGATCAGGGAGGCCCTCCCTGGTTAGATTTGGGTATAAAAAGTATACACAGGGGTATACTATACAACGTTGTGATGGGGCGATTGTGGTCACAGTCTGTTGGTATAAAAGACGTTTTACGCCAATTCAAGGGAATTAACAATACTGCCCCCTAGTGGTCTCGTTCATGTTACAAGTAGCCTTGACAGATTCTGGTTAATGACTATATACACTTTTCACCACCCCGGGGGCATACGGCATGATGAGCAACGAGATCCATAATCATAGTCTTAACAAGAAACTTGAAATTATAGATGGAGTATATCTGCTTTACATTTTGGATCGAAAGTTAAACAGAAGAAGGGGGAAGTGTAACGGCATTCCTTTTATCCCGACCGGTTTTTATACTCATTATTTTAATATAAGAATTCAATGAAATCCAAATTTTAATAAACATTTGAAAGCACAAACCATAAATCATTCGCACTGATCCTTTCGGTATCCGATCACCAGCCATATTTATGGAGCCAGTGATCGGTAAAAAGTGTATAGCCACGCGTGACCACTATAATGGCAGGCACTTGAGCACTCTCATGTGCGGTGTATATAGATCTATATATTTTGGAGAGTTGATTGTTATCACAGTTATAGCTGAAACTTCATTTCACAAATATTGTATAGGCCTACTACTTTGGAAAATGTCTGAAAAAGTGACGTGATTTCCCAATGTATCTATATGCATGAGTGTCAAACATGCCAGTAAACGTTATTGTGCCATGACTATAGAGTAAAAACAAAACAAAAACAAACAAACAAAACTAGAAAAAAAAAACCGAGGACAATTTTCACGTGTATTTACATTTTGCTGGACCAAAATTGTCGAATAGTCTCTATATAGCTGTGATAGTTTTAAGACGGCTTCAAATCTAAATTCTTGCAAAACTAACAAAAAAAAAGATTAATCACCTATAAAAAAAAGAGTCTCATCATAAGCTAAATTACAAACAAACAAACAAACAAACATTTGTATATGTTAACACTATGAAATTATAAGATTTTGCTGACTCTTGAAATCATTGGTTCCAGAAAAATCCGAACATCGAACATAAATTATTATCTTCTTTTAACATTAACCATTGGCTCCTTATTATACCATCCATCGTCCATATATACTTCTAAGTCATCGACTTTTTTTTATTATCATCATTTTCACACCACGTTATTACTAGTACTTCGGGCTTTCTCCCCCCCCCCCCCCCTCTCTCTCTCTCTCTCTCTCTCTCTATCTTCTTTCTTTTCTGCATGACAGCGAATCAGTGTTGGGATTTGCCCAAGTTTTTTTCTATATAGTGCTTATAGTTGATTCTTTCAACCAATCACTCTTAAGTGGATATATAACTTTTGATCAACACTCTCTCTCTCTCCCTCTCTCTCTCTCTCTCTCTCTCTCTATATATATATATATATATATATATATGGAGTAAGTTGTCCACGTGTTGGCGTGATAATATCATTAGAAAGAAAACTGAAACCAAGTTCATTCTATATTCATCAACAGTTTATTTCGGCACACAAATTTTGCATAATACACTTGCTCGAGAACGAATCGCTCAAAAATTTGTGTGTGTGTGCCGGAATAAACTGTTCGTAAATATAGCATGAACTTGCTGGTTTCAGTTTTGTTTTTGATTATACATACACACACACACACACATATATATATATATATATATATATATATATATATATATATATATATATGCTATCTGTAAAACACAGATATGAAACAATCCATCAGTCCGTATAGCGCGTCTGCCTCACGATCCTGATGACCCCGGTTCGAGTCCCGGGTCTACTGAGCAATATTGTGTGTGTACTGTCCCCTCTCAGGAAGTAAAATTCACTCTGTCCCTCGGATAGGACATCAAAATAATGGAGGTCCTGTGTGTGAGAGAGTCACAGCTCAATGAAAATAATCATAATTATGTTAACATGGTGATGATGATTTTCATTCAAAACCGTAATCATTATAATAACAATCAGAATTTATATATAGATGGTACAATGACCTATAGAGGAGTTATAGAGGAGGAAAGTGAGAAAGAAATGTATATTGAAATAATCTGAACTTGAGTTGGATATTTCAAGTTGATCTATTTCATTTCCAACAAACAAATAATTAGAAATACAATGAAACACTCGTATATACAGATGTCACGAAATCAGTCGCTACCACAATGCGATGAACAGAATAACACTGCAAAAGAGATACAGGTAAATTATCAATAGAGATACAAATAACTGTTACGTCACTGTAGTAAAGGCAGAAACAAAATTGCTGGAAATGGAGGGGACTGCTAAAAAGCAGAGCTTGTAGAATGCAGTTCCCTCATTTAAAAAAAAAATCTAATTGCAAAAAAAAAAAAAAAAATCCCTAAGCGGTATAGTAAAAAAAAAAAAAAAAGAGTAATACACACATACATGCACATCAAGGACGCACGTTAACAAACGCAAGGCGGCTCACTAAGGAAAAATCATGAGAGGATAGAAAGATAGTGAGGAAGGTATAGTAAGTCCGAGGTGGACAAAGGGGGGGGGGGGGGGGGGGGGGGGGAGAGGGAAATGGTGGGTCATAACAAGGGCACTGGAGACACAGAAGCACGGGCTCGCTGATGAACAAAGAGTGTAATTACCGAAGCAACAACAATTTTGGAAATCAAAAGTAAAAAGAAAAAATGAATTATGTTGCATACGAAGTTGAAATATCAAAAAGTATAAGTTGTAATTACTTTGACAACTTTGGACGTCGTGATAACGCCATTTCTTTAAATCCAAGCCACATAAGAATGGAGTGGTATATATGCACGAGTTACATCAAAGTTTCATGCATACATACACTGCAAAAAGTCCGGTGTTAAATAGTGAACACCGAGCTGGTGTTACATTTTCGGTGCTCATTTATGGTGTTGAATTAACACCTCCGGGTGTCATTTCCAAATATAAAACTGTTTTTTGAAGAGTTTCTTAGTAACTGCACTTCTTGTTGATTTTTAATTTAAACAAGACGATCAAGAATTTTAAAGTAAAATACTAGATTTTTGAAAAAATGTGAAAATAAATTTACACCACAGTAACACCAGCTGGTGTGGTCTCTTATTGAAGCTGGACGGGTGTTAAACCATTCATTAATGCCAACAAATATCAAATCAACACCATGTGGTGTCATTTTTGAATTAACACCAGTACAGTGTCAAAATAACACCAGGTACAGTGTCAAATTAACACCACGAAGTGTCAGATGAACACTTTTCAACACCATCACAGCGCATTTTCTACACCTGTGGGTGTGGTCCTCTATTGAAGTGTGATCGATGTTAGATTTAACACCCATGGTGTTAAATCAAACACCGATGTTTTTACAGTGTATAAAATTAATATCAATAGGAATAAAAGTTGCAAACATGTATATTATGGTGAAATCATTGAAAGAAATAGACACACTGTTACTTTTATACATGTATATAGCGATCGCAATGTTGTTCCTTTTTATTTTTAAGGAAATACTACATCGAAGTTTATGATAAATAAATAAGATTTTCTTTTTCTTGACAAACTCGACATCACAAACAAATGTAATTATTGATTAACATAGCCGCTGATGCAACTGATTGACAATGCCCCACATTGACGCAAATAAGCCCTGATTTAATCAGTGTTTTAGTATAGTAGCCATGACAAAGAAATCATGGGCATATTGTTATACTCGGGCAGGATTCGAAACTACGACCTCCTGATCAGCGTGAGAGGTATATCCACTGGCTTTCGCCTAACAGCCAGTGCTGGTTCGATCCTTTCATGCAGCGGGTATACTGCATGATATTATTCAGTTTGATGAAATTCTTGCGTCGAGTTGTGTTTACTGCAACTGCATGATTTACAACTTGCCCCAAATCGACGTACATCGACGTAAATTTTATGTCCTTTCCGGTGATCAGGAGGTGCAATATAGCCAGGTCCGAATCCTGCTTGAGTATGTACCATATGCCCATGATTTCTTTTGTCATGGGTACTACTAAAACACTGATTAATTCAGTGTTTTACGTCGATGTGTGGCAATATTCGTCAATAATTTGCAACAAAACAACTCGATGCACGAATTTCATCAAACTGACTAACCATTTACCTAACTTGTGATTGCTATATCCGGAACTGGTATATGTCTTGCGTGTGACACTCCTTGTGGAATTACAGTAATTTTGATGGCATGGAATTAATTATACACATTGATTTTCTCGTCGTAATAGGAAAAAAACACGAAAGAGGACTAAAAGTAACACCTTAGACTATACAAATATTTTCCTGTCCCTTTTGTCCATAACAGTTTAATAATGAAGCATCTCTTAAACACAGTGAAGGTGATTTATTACTTTTGCAAAGCGTGTGTGGGGTTTCTTACCTCTTTCAGAAGGCAGGGGAAATGATATTACCTTAACATATTTATTTCAATTAACAAGTGGAAGAATTATACAATTTTCATTCAAAATAAAGAATTGTCTGGAATGTGCATGTGAAGTATATCACGTACGTGGTACGGTGTATCAAAAAAAAAATTAATAGGTAGATAGATAAACAGATGTGGTCAAACGCGTAGTTTTCTGTTCGTGGTCTAGAGTAGAACACATTGTACAATGATCATCTTACAACATATCTGAAACATGTCTTCTCTGAGAAGTCAGCAAAATACTAGTATATCACTGTGATTTTCCCAGGTTTAATAGGAAATCAATATTCGCAATAGCTTGCGATATGTCATCTTTTGTCAGTCAAGGTCTGTTTATTCTCGATGAACATTACTGATGTGTCGTCGGATCACCGACAGACAAGTTTATGAAACAAATCGGGACTTGTCCTCTGTCGGTGGTCAATGTCAATAAATAGCGTCAGGATTGTTTGTAGCTCTATGCGTGATCAATATATATGATGCTGACTGTAAAAAGTGCTGCCGAAAGTTGAGCAATATAGAAATATACCAATACTGAGTACTGTATGATGACCAACAATGAAGATCACTGTTTACATCGGGCAACGCAGTGTGAACTTTGATCTATGTTTTTAGTATTCATTCGTCACTTCCGCCTACGCAGAAAAAGGAGCGTTCATTGAAAGGGAGCCAACGAATGGGAAACCGCGAAATCGAACAAGTTAGCGCATGATTCAATAGCGGTAGTATGCACACACAGGCGCTATTCGGATCTTGGTGGGTGTTCTGTGTTGGCTGGCTCCACGTACGTTATTGAATAAAGCGCGGTACAAAGCAGAGAGCGTATCCTGGAATGTATGAAAACATGGATAGTACAGAGCAATATAGGACGGTTTCTAGTCCGATGAAGAAAAATCCAAAGAGAAAGCGAGTGATAGGACTGAGGGTATCCAGTGACTCCACGCAGGGAGGAAGAAAGTATATGGAAGATGTCATTTGTATCGTTTTTGATCGAGAACAAGACGCCGACTATGCGTGCTTTGCCGTGTTCGATGGCCATGGAGGGCGGGAAGCGGCCGTATATGCTCGGGATCACTTGTGGCAAAATATCAAGCAGCAGGAAGGATTTTTCTCCCGGGAACCTGATCAAGTTATGGACGCAATAAAAGAAGGATTCCGCGAAACTCAAGATGGAATGTGGAAGGAACGACGTAAGTATGATACTGTGAATATATCATGGCACAATGCTGCGAATAATTATAACAATTAATTCCCGTTCTGCGTTGTAATGTTACGTATAGGTATATGTACGTACAAGTACCGTAGCCTCTAACGTTAGTAGTAGTTTTCCATAGAGAGAGAAGCGAGCGAGGTTCATATCGCGGGCAACACGCTTTCAAAAACCACCCATTTCCTTTCACACACGTCCCCACAGAGACTGCGATGTAGTAGCTAGTGAACGGCCGCGGCGCGGCGAGCGATTTCTCGGTCGATTATTCATTTACTGTAACGTTACTGTATGTAGTGTAGAAAGTTCCATAAATTACATCACTGCCATGGGGATTTTGACAGGCTTTAACTAAGATGTTAAAAGTGGGAAAACTGGACGAACCACCAGATACACAAGAGTCCAGACGTGAAGAATGCAAAAACACTAACTGTCGCCTGTACTATAGTGTATTTGTATTAACATTACTATTAACAATCATGTAACTTGTTATTAATACAATTCTACGTTAATTAATTATTTAATGTTAGTAAAATTGTAAAGGAACTGTTATAAACTGAGGCTAGTCTGTCTGTTTGGACTCTGTGCGTGTTCGGTGTCGATGTAATTTAGCATTGTCTATAGGACCTAGACTAGTTGTAATTAATAAATATTTATAATAGACTGTTTTATTAATTAATAATAATAATAAATTACAACACAACAGTCACAGCACGGTAGTAGACCACCACAGGTCTTCTGTTGAGAATGAGAAGGGCTTTAAGTTGTCTCGAACACTATGGGTTTTGTGATCACTTAACGCCCTTATCATTCTCAACCGACGGAAGTACAAAAAGCATAGTAATTTAAATCTACTAACACTAACAGTACCGGTAACAGACACTTCTACTCATCGACCACCTAGAACCTCTATTTTTAGATCGACCACCCTCACGCAATGGCTTTCTTGCGTATAAAGTAAAAAATACGCGTGGGACGAGGTGCAATACGCTGGAACATTGGAACATAAATAAAAATCAAGAAAAATTATAGGGGGATACAAGTAAATACCCTGAGCCTGAGGAAACAGGAGGAAAAAGAATTTAAGAAAATCCTCAATAGTAGGCCTTTTATACACGTTATTGTTAACACATATTTACCCATTTACCCATTTACCCATTTACGTGCTTTTCAATGGGAAAACGGGCGGTCTTTTTAAAAAATGAGCTACCACGGAAGCACAAAAAAAAACCTCCCTTGTGTTTATCGCAGAGATTTACGTGCATAGGATACGGAGTGACAATCTGAGCCTGGGGTAAGGATCTGCGGTACTTTCTCCCAAAGTGATACGAAATTGAGATAAATCTATTGAATATTTTTGGTGAAATGGTGGTTACAAATAAAGGCAGTTGATGAGTACCGTATTACTACGGTATTAGGTCCAACCATACTATACACAGCCCAGTCGCTGTAAAAAGCGCGACAGGGCTGTACCAGGAAGCAGGAATTAGCGGGATGGTGCACAATAACAAAGCAAACATGCTGCTCACATTGAGTTTTGATACTTTTTTTTTCCTTACGTTTTGACTTACTGTAGAAAAAAGTGCAGAAAGCGGGCTTGTGCTTGTAACTGTTAGGTACAACAGGACAAAGAAAAAAAGAAAGAAAAACAAACACACAACAGCCGTAATCGTACACTGGCAGCGTTAGAAACTATGGAAAAAGGGGGTGGTGCAACGATGCTTAACGTTAGTGCGAACTGCACCGCGTGCCTGAATTTCAGTTTTATGGCATGAAATTCAATCTTCAACTCAAAACGATCAGTATGTAAACACCTTTTCCCGTCTCTCAAAATGACGAATTTTCATGTCAAAATCAACGCCAACAACAGTGGGAACACCCATACACGTTTGTGCGATACAGCGATGGTTGGATCTGACTGTGTAGCTGTAGTTACTGGTAGTGATCTCAAATCAATCACAGTGAGTTTTTCTATGGTAGCCTTAAGATAATTTTGTTTCTGCTTTCTGTCAGTGTCAGCTTGTACCTTGCCTGCACCACTTGCTCTGTAGTGGTTAAAGTGTACTGTGTGTTAAATAATTAATACTTTGGATTTTCATCTTTTTTTTTTCAAATGAATCGTTCACTTTTGTCTCACTGTGTTTTGATTGGAATTTTGTGGAGTTTCTGTCATCACATGTTCATGGTATAAGTATTATGTTAAAAGTCTGGTGTGATTCTGTTAATTTCAATGAGAGGATTGCAAACCCTTACTGAAAAGCAGTTTTGGGATTTCCCATAGACCAGTACTGCACTGCCTGGCTATACTGGATTGGTCTACTGGTAGTTGTATGAATGATGATGTGATCGGATGACATATTTTTTTTTTTCTTTTCTTTTTTCATTTTAGGAATTGAGGTTGTGATTACAACTTGTTTCAAGGTTTATATGATCTTACCAGTCAGTGAGAGCTATTGAACTTGAACAGTATTCTGTATAAATTGCTAGTCACAGGAAATAAAGATCTATAGGTGGGGAAATAATCTCACCTCTATTCTGTTTTGAAAATATATTTTTTTATAATTATTTCATGTCATAGAAAATGATCTTCATGCCGCAATGTACAGTGTAAAAAAAAAAGTTGAACTAGTTGTGCATTAACATTTAGAAAGTTGGAACATCAGTAGTAGTATTTTTAGTTGTGGCAAATGTCATTTTTTACCGGTTTACTTGTATCCATACAAGCTGGATGTTGATAATTTAGCTGTTTGTTTCTTTCTAGTAATTGCACAATTGCAAAGATAAACAGAAAATAGTGCAACTGCATAAAGTATGAAAAAAATATACTCCCATTCCGTACAATGATAAAGGATTATACACTGTATTCCATTTTATAATTACACAGTCCATTTCATAATATGAGCATACAGTTTTCTCTTCTCTTCATCTACAATTGTATTGTACAATGTATCTTTTGTTGTCTTTTTTGAGAAGATTTTAAAGAAATATATACATTGTATATTTTCCCCCTTTTCCTGTACTTACATGAATGGATAATAATAAAACATACAAGTAGTCTGAATCACATGTATTGAGATGAAAAAAAAAATGCATCTTATATATCCTTCACCATTGTGTACCAGCCATAGAAATGAAATTGAGAAACAATGGAATCCCAAGTAAGGTTGATCAAAACTAGTTTAGATTTTATTAATTAGATTTCTCCACGAGGGGAGACATTTTTGTCTTTGCTTTCAGTTTACACTGTTACGTGTACCAACAAAATAGCAGTTACAAGACTCTTTGCTTTCCTGCCTTGTAATGAATGGGGAAAATTTCAAAGTTAATCGCAGGGTTTATTGTCTGTTTTTCATGCTTTTTATTTTTTGAGCGCACTACAAACACAGCACACATGACACACACAAAATTAAAAGAAAGCACAAAGCACAAGAAAAAACAATTAATATACTGTATACGCCGAATATTTCATGAGGTTTTTCACTAATTTCGCGAGTGAGCTGCTATTCGTGAAATTAAAGACACGCGAAAATATTGACTCTAATCCCGAAATGAATGTGACGCACTGTATGTAATACATTTCTCCGTTCAGTACAGGACTCCATGATTGCGAATTTAACCACTTGCGAAATTGTTGGGAACCGGAAGTCGCAAAAATTTGGACTCGCTAAATATATGGCATATACAGTACGTACATACCAACACACACAAACTCACCAATATTTCTCGGGTTGCACTTTTCCTGCTGGGCTTTAACATTTTGTATGATGTACAGGCGACACCCATCATAATGAATTCCTTGGGACTGGCAGTGTTCTTTGATTATATTGAAATTCCATTATACAAAGATTGTAGCTAAACAAATGAACTATATTTAGATATGAGGATTCAAATTTTTACTTCATTATAACTATGTTTTTATAAAGGGAGCACACTGTATGTAAATCTCATAATACTTCTACATGTACGTATCAGATAATCAAGAAAATGTGCAAACAATTTGCCATGCGTGCACTCAAACTGTCAAATTTCATTCTCCATATTTCTGCCCCCAGCAACATGGGCCAAAACCCTGTCTGGTTACCCTAGCACAGCAGGGACCACGTGCAGCATGGTCATAATATGCGGGACAGACATGTACGTCGCACACGTCGGTGACTCCAGGATCGTGATGGGGGTCGAGCAGCGGCAGAGCCCAGACGTGATGAGTGACACGGCCATCGTCGCCGAGAAGCTGACCGTGGACCACAAGCCCGGGGACACGGAGGAGCTGAAGCGCATTGAGAACGCGGGTGGCCAGGTGCTGGAGAAGGCCGGAGTCCAGCGGGTCGTCTGGTCCCGTCCTCGACTGGACCACCAGGGCCCGATCAGGAGAAATACGGAACTGACAGATATACCTTTCCTTGCTGTTGCCAGATCATTAGGTAATGCACATTGTCGGAGTTTGGTAGTATACTGATGGTCAAATTTGGAGCTTGTGGGATTTCTTTTCTATCATTTGTTCTGTCCTGTTTGTATGTTTTACATGGTATTTGATGTTCTTTACGTGAATGAAGTGAAAAATCCAGACATTTTCTCAAATAACACCATTTTTACACTTGAGAAAATTCAATACTCAAGAAATAGCTGTTATGTTTCATGGAAAATCTGGTTCAGTCAAATCGGGTCCTTGTACGAAGAAGGTAATGTGAGAAAAAATGTGTCAAACCTCAGCCTTTATCAATATTTAGTTAATATTAATATATTTGATTGATGTTTAGTTATGTCTTGCAAGAAAAAGAAAAAGTAAAACCAGCAAAGCAGCTCTGAGCCGATCATATTCTAAAATCTTTCATATTCTTTGCAGGCTTAAGCATAAATGTCATAGTTTAACTACTTGTGATTTCTACCTTGTGATGTTCTCAGTATGTGAGTCATGATTTTGGCAACGAGGGTGACGTGCACTCGAAATCTTCTTGCAAATAACACTCTAGTCTATCTATTTTAGATTTTAATGAGTTCATGGCATAGTGTAAAAAGTCTGACAGACTGAGTTCATGGCATAGTGTAAAAAGTCTGACAGACAAAGTTCATTGTTTTATTGGTATGAAATCAACTAGGTTTCTGCTGATACTGATTTAAAACATTGCCTATTCTGCCCTCTGCAGGTGACTTGTGGAGCTACAACTACAACAGCAAAGCCTACGTCGTCTCGCCAGAGCCTGATGTGTCCCACCATATTATCGACCCCGACCGGGAGCGCTTTCTGGTCCTGGGCAGTGATGGACTGTGGAACATGGTCACCAGCGAGGCCAGCGTCCAGATTGTGGAGAAGTACGCCACAACTCGGATGCGGAAGGTAACCAACTCTGGATTCTGCCAATTGTTGGCCCATCTCATTAGTCAAGTGATATAGGGTGCTTTTATCTAACGCAAAAGAGAGAGAGAGAATCACGTTTCAAAACACATTTCAAATGGCATTTACGAACGTGGTTTGAAACACATTTCTCGGGATGCCGCGTTTATCTAACTATCGTACTATTGCAGTTTGAGTGTTGTCACTGCTCAGCTGCTTTGCGCCGTTTTACCAGGGAAGTAAAAGTCAACTGCGTACCACCAAACATGTCTCATCATTTGCACACAAATAATTGGAAGAAAATACAACCAGGAACAGCTGGGAGTTGACCTTGAGATAAAGGCGCGTTTCAAAAGGGCATTTCGTTTATCTACTCACAGAAGGGTGATCATGGTCTCAAACATGTTTTAAAATGTCCTTTGAATGGCGTTTCAAAACGTCATTTCTTAACGCGTTTGAAAACACAGTTGCATTTATCTAACCGCTGAAAATGCCTCAGATGTGTTTAGAATCGTGATTCTACCTCAAAAAAAAAAAAAATTAAATTAATGCACCCATGCAGGCAACTCCCGTATAAGAAAGTCCTTGGGACCGGCAGGTTTTCTTGCATTATGTTGAAATTTCATTATAGCCAAACAATAAAGTGTACAAAGATGTAGATATGATAATTTTAGGGCACGAATATTTACTTTGTTGTAATGAGGATTTTGTGAGAACCGTGTTCGTTAGAACGGGAATGTGTCGTACCCATTTTTTTTTTTTTTCAGATCTATCAATGTCATGTTTGATTTAATGAGACATGAAGACAGACTCTCCTGTATTTGAATCTGGGCTTTCCAATTTTATTTCCTGTAATCATTGCCAATCTAAGGGAACACTCATTTCTGATAGGCCAATGGGGCAGATGATATTGTATCTGCCACACTTGCAATACTGACTTTTACTGACAATGAATTACAAAGATTATTGTGATGCCACTCAAAATGTCTGTATCAAGTGATATTCTGTGCAAAACCAGTAATCAAAAGTTTCTTAGAAATCAATACATCAATGGACAGTCTATCTTGTCACCTACAGTTTGTAGATAAATGAATTTTAAAAGATGTAAATATGTGAGTAGTTAACCCGTTGAGGATGGTTTGATTTTGCTACAACATGCATTTCCCATAGACACCTGCCCGAGTATACTCGGGACTTGTCCTCAACGGGTTAAGATATCTCGGTCATGAAGAAGACCTCAGTTGATTTCTTTTTTTTTTTGAGTAATGCCTATACAGTCAAACTCGGATACCTCGAATTCGTCGGGACTGAAGAAAATGGTTCGAGGTACGCGAATTTCGAGGTACGCGTACGTCGAATTTTCTTCGACTTATCCGAAGTTTATCGTTGTTCAACATAGTATCTGTTGTAGTGCCTACTGATTGTTTGCATGCTTGTCAATTGGAATTGAATCGACTTTTATATGAATGAATTGAATGAAAATCGGAATTGAAATGAAAATTTCAGAAAGAAAGATTTTGGTGGCCCGATCGCGCCACCAAAAAATTCGGATGTTTGCCTTTACTTTTGAAAATGAATAGCGGTAACAATCGGCTAAGTAGGATGCTAAAATAAATGTCAGATGTTTGCTTTTAATTTTGGAAATGAATAACGGTAATATTCGACTCGGTATGATCCTAACATAAATGTCGGATGTTTGCTAATACTTTTTGAAATGAATAACGATAAGACTCAGCTCCGTATGGCGCTAAAACTAATGTCAGATATTTGATTTTGCGTTCGAAAATGAACAAGGATAACATTGGGCTCCAGAAGACGCTGGAATAAATGTCGAATATTTGCTTTGACGTTCGGAAATGAAAAACTAATATTCAACTCCATACGATGGTTTGATAAATGTCGGGTGTTTCCTTATACGTACTTTCGAAAGGAAATAGCAATAACATTCGGCTCCGGAAGATGCTAAAATAGATGTCAGATGATCGCTTTTATGTTCGGAAGTGAATGCAGTAATATTCTGCTCCATACGATGCTAAAATAACTTTCTGATGTTTGCTTTTAAATTTCGAAATGAATAACAACAACATTCAACTGCGTTCAATGGTAAAATTAATGTTTGATGTTTACTTTGACGTTCGTAAATGAGTAACAATAATATTCAACTCCTAACGATGATAGAATAAATGCTGGATGTTTGTTTTTACATTTGAAAGTAAATTGCAATAACATTTAGCTCCGGAAGATGCTAAAATAAATGTCGAATGTTTGCTTTAATGTTCTGAAATGAATAACAATAACATCAAACTCCGTACAATGATAAGATAAATGCCGTATGTTTGCTTTTACGTTAGAAAGTAAATGGCAATGCCATTCAGCTCCGGAAGTTATCAAAATACATGTCGAATGATTGCTTTTACGTTTGGCATGTTTGGAAATGAATGGCGGTAACATTCTGCCCCATACGTTGTTTAAAAGATATTGGATATTTGCTATTACATTTCGAAATGAATAACGGTAATTCAGCTACGTTTGATGATAAAATAAATGTCTGATGTCTGCCTTGACGTTCAAAAATGAAAAACAGTAACATTCGGCTCTGTACAATGATAAAATAATTGTCAGATGATTCATTTCACTCTCGGAAGTGGACAGCAGTACCTTTCGGCTCCGGATACGATAATAAAATAAATGTCGGATGTTTGAAATGAATAACTGTAATATTCTGCTCCCTACGATGCAAGAATGAATAACAGATTGTTGCTTTTACATTTGGAAATGATTAACGGTAGTAACCCACTCAGTTAGATGCTAAAACATATAGCGGATGTTTGCTTTCACGTTTGGAAATGGATAAGGATAGCATTCAGCTCCGCCAAGATGCTAAAATGAATGTCGGTTGTTTGCTTTTACATTTAAAAATGATTAACGGTTATATTCGGCTCCGTAAGGTGCTAACAATACATATACTAATATATGTTGGATGATTGCTTTTACAATAAGAAAATAATAACGGTAACTTTCGGATGCTAACAAATGTCAGCAAATGCTCCCACTTTCTCATTTCAAACGTAAGTTTTAACCTCCTAGTATAAGCATCAACTTTTATAATAATCTCTACGCCTAATTGCTAAATCTTAAAACACAGAATAAGATGATTGAATTTTCTATTCATTTGTGTAAGACATGGGCATCTGTATCGCTTCAATAATGCTTAATATTAATTTTTCTATGTTTAGTAGGACCGATTTAGTTTTTCTTATGTTTTCCCCGGTTTTTTTTTTTTTTTTTGCGTCAGCAGATTTTACTTTCGACCACCAAAAAATAAAAATCAATGACATTGTTGACCCGATAAAGTCAGTGTGGAGCCCTGTCTATTCCATTCTTTATTATGCTCAGCCTATACTTCCAGATCATATACCACACTATTTTCATAATCGCATTGCTGGAAAAAAAATCCAGTGCTTGCGTTCTCGGGGAAGAATAAATGAAACAAACTTCGTGAAAGGCCTAAAAAGTCAAAATATAGGTACTACGCAGGAGATTGATGTTAGAACAGTGGACCGTGATTAATGCCAAAGATATAACTGTCAACACCTAAGCAGGTGCGCCACGAAGGTTAAGAAATCTACGCGCACGGTATGACTACTCGATATCACAATCAAAAATCAGAACACAGTGGTTAAAGAAAAGAGCGTAGTGTTAACGTAAGCACTCCATTGGAGGCTCATTGGCACGGGTGCTATGTGCATAATTAAATCGTGTACGTGTGTAGTAGGTAGGTGTTGGGGTTTTTTCGTGTTTACCATAGCTGTGTAGGCGTACGGGGTATTTCTTTGGGCGCGCAATTGTTAAGAATATCTACAGTCGAGTGTGAAAAGATTTGTGACATGTCTCAGCTCTCCACACGCGCTTAATCGGAGATGCTGAGTGATGTTGCAATTTCGATTCGAGCAACATGCTGGGAAAAACAATAAGTTAATTAAGATCGGGACATTAGATTTCACTTCGAGGTAACCGAACTTCGAGTTATTTTCTTCGAGTTATTTTCTTCGAGCTACGCGAATTTTAATACACGGAAACTCCATAGGAACAATCGGGACTTTCATTTCGCACCCGAGGTAAGTGATATTCGGCTTATCCGACGTCGAGGTATCCGAGGTTGACTGTATATAAAACCATCACCTCAACTTAGTTCAGCTAAGAGGTCAAAGATCAAAGAGTTTTGTAGCCATTTCAATATTATGTCATTTGGTAGAGACCATTTAGGAAAAGCATCCAAGTTAGGAAGCATCGTGCTGTCAGTTAATAAGAGTTGTTGTGACACTGATATAATAAATATGTCCAATTTTGTGATCGCCTTGGCATTGGTGTTCACTCAGCAGTTTTCTCTCTCTCCCGATGCTTAGGGTGACTCGGGAAGTGAAACGGTTTCCCATCAGCTGATCAAGCGGGCCATGGACCTCTGGAACTACCACTTACTGCGGGCAGACAACATATCGGTCATCACCGTCTTCTTTGAGTTCCCAGACTTCATTGAGGACGAGGAGGACCAGATTGATCTGGACGCTGTGAAGGAGTGGCAGAACATCGGGCTGACCGTCCAGGGGGAGGAGGTAGACGAGAATGGGGATAACTTCGTGCGGCCCGCGCTGATCCGCCGCCACGCCTGCAGCAAGCTCTCCTCCATGGAGAACTACAACCGCCTCTACTGCATGTCCAACAAGGAGCGGCGGCAGTATGGCAACGTCCCCGCCCCCCACTACAAGAGGCGCTACACCGATGGCCTGGAGGTCCCGCAGCCGAAGAAGCAACGAGTGGAGCCAACGCATGAGCTGGCAAAGCCGCGTCAGTACCCACCGGAGAAGGTGTACAAGGTTATACACACAAAGAGCAACATTCGGGTGGAGTACGCCTACGATGTGGACAAGCAGATGGCGAAGCAGATGGCGAAGGAGACCCCCACCAAAGTCAAAGCTCGCAGAACATTCCTGACGAAAAGCGGGCCGATAGAAGTCCTGTACGAGTGTGACCCCCCGAGTCCAGCGGGCAAGAAGAAGAATGCCTTCTCAGCGCCGTCAAAGAGTGGCTCAAATAAGACGTCCCGCAGGGTTCTCAGTCTAGACGACAGCGCCGTGGTGGGATTGGGGAAAGGATCTCCCCGTTTGACGCGATCGGCAGCAAAGCGGTCAAGGGTCATGAGCATGCACATGACGCGAGCGAAAAGAGCGTCCCTGAATGGGAAGTTTGCCGAGATGCATTCACTCAAGAATGGTGTCAAGCAGTTGGTGAAAATGAGATAGAGTTACTCAAATTTCCTTACCAGAACTGAGGCAGTGCAGTAAGAGTCAGTGCACTGGAGCTGTTGCAAACTCTTCTCTATTAACTCAAACGTAGGTATGCTGTCTGGTGTGAAGCTTGCATTCCAACAAACCAACCCCCGCACTACATAGTTCAGCATCTAGTGAGTGGTTAGAACTTGGGTGCGCTGTGAGAGTCTGGAGTCTTTCATTCTACGCAGGGCGCCCTCAGTCACTCGGGACAAACTCTTCAGGGGCGTAACTTGCCCCAGCGAGCAACCTCAATTGAAATTGTGCCTCAACGCCACAGATCGTAGTATCCGCAACACTCGATGAAGTGAATCTGGCGGACTGGCGTCTCTGAGCGTGAAAGCTATTTGTGCGGAAGATAGAAAATGTGTTCTTCTACCTCCATTATAATTGTCTTTTAGTTAATTTGGGATGACTATGCGTCACAATTTTGAATTTGTGTGTGGCTTTATTGCAGTATGCACTTGTAAATTACAGGAGACCTACGGACATTCCATACGTTACCAATGTTTGCCCTGTAAAGTGTAGGATAATGCAATCTAATATTCTGTGTAAATAGCAAATGTACATATCGTAGAGTGACAAATGTATTTTATGACGTGTGAATAATGGAGATATTTTCTAGCCACATTTCTTGTTTTGTCAACCTTTTGTCAGTGAGCCTTACTTGGAAACACGTTACTGCTGGTTGGTTTCTAACCTACTCTTGTACACAATGGTGCAGAGACTGGTGAAATTCAAAGGGACGAAGTGCGGGGATTAAGCGGAGATTAAGATCGAAATGTTTCAGATGGGTAGCCTTCGGATCATTGTGCTCGTAATCACCCAGCAATGCTGGTTCTGCCTCATTCATCATGAAGCGTGGAGCAATATCTATCCATTTCTTTCCTCTTCATTCTCAAGGCTGTATATGAAAAACAACATAGAAAAAAATTAGATATCTTTCCTACAAGTGCCGAATACAATGAAGTTCTCAGGGGATTCAGAGTATCCATTGCCATGCGCTTGCAAATCAATCAAGCGCTATCACTGGTGAGAAAATGGTCTTGTGAGCTGGAGGGCACTGACACAAATTTCTGTGCGAAGATGGATTTTTTGGTCTTTGTCAGATCAGATGGGAGTCTTTGATGTTTCAAATTCTGTGCTCGCTCGAAAAGGGTTGGAAAAAAAATGTAGAGATGGTGTAGACAGAACTCTGAGAAATCAACGTAAGTGTGAGAGAAAGGCATGTTTGTATGTCAAAATGTAATCCAAAAATGTTTGCACGACCGTCAGGCTGCAGGATAATCAGCTCTTCTGACGTAGATGGAGTGCACTTGAGGTATTCAGGTACATCAATCAAATCAAAGTGATTTTTACCTTTAATGTACTGTATTTAATACTCATTTACTATTAGATGAAATAATATCAAAAGAAATTGATTGTACTCCAATAAGATCCTCCAAAGTGTGTGAAATTAATCATTTGTGTATTGGTAAGCATTAATGACAATTTGACTGCATGTCAGTGGAATTTTTATGATATTTGGGGAAAATAATACCACTTGAACACAGTGAAGGCTGTGATGTTACTTGTGCATCAATATTTTATCATTTGAAACCCATAGATTTTTGTTTTATATATGTGTATCTGGTCAGCCCTTTTTATTCAATTCATCCATCAAGATGCATCAGAATCAACTTTTAATTACAGTTTGGATTGTATTTTGCTTTTATTTTATACTAGATTTGATTTCATTCTTGATTATTCCTCGCACTTGAAATGAAATTTTCTGTTAGTGCTTTTCCACTGTAGTTTTTTTTTTTCTTTCTTTTACCTTGGTCAAGTGTTTTGTGAACCTGATTGTGCCATGTCCACTGTGTGGTCAACATAACCATCTGTGGGCATCTATGTACCCCAAGGTTTTCTTTTCTTTCTTTTGCATGCTTTCCATGTAGTATGTGATTTTTAGAAAACCCTGTACATACTGACAAGTGACACAGAATTAACCCCGATTCGGCTAGAAGAAGCAAGACAACCGTGTAAAATAGTGGGGTGTTTAGCAGATTTTGTGGAGGGAAGGAGTTAACATAGGCAGTTTCAATGCTGAATCTGTTGTCAACACATGAAATTCAGAAGCTGAGGTGATGAAAGTTTGTTTGTAGTGAGCTGGTGCTGTAAAGTACACAAACACTTTCTCTCTCTAAAAAAAGAAAGAAAGAAAGAAAGAAAAAGGAGCAGCATTATTCTTTGAAACAGTTGTAGCTGTTACTCCAACAGGCTTAGAGATACAATTCCGTTTTACAGACACATGTAGGCAGGATTAGAACACCAAATGAATTCATGTACTCCTTGAGATTGTTTAAAATTCAATGTATCATGGCCATGAACAAGCTCTGTGTTTCGTTAATCTGTTGGTTTTCTTCCATGCAAATGAAATGAAGCAAGCACTGGACTGCTTGATTTATTATTCTAATTTTGTTTTGTTTTTTAAATGTAATGTAATGTAATGATCTTGCTGTTTTCTCATTTTATTTTTTCATGAAGATTCTTCTTCATTCTTCCTACAGTAGCAAGCAAGTTTTGTCAGGTCTTTGTTTTCCAGTATGAGACTGTCAAAATGCAGACTGCTTTACAAGTACAAAGCTTAGAGATAAGGGTCTCCAACCTAACTTGTGGGTGAGGGGAAAGTAAGCACTTGAAATAAGAAATCTCAGATAGCTTTAGTGTTTATTGCTGTGATGTCCATAGAAATGACGGACTGTCAACTGTGAAATGGCAGCAGGGGAGAAGTGTTTACATGTCTGCCTTGACTCGACATTACAGTATCCTGCCAGTCATGAAGCAGCTTGTAGCATCAAGCATGCAATGACATGCCTCGGGGCATGACTACACATGACCTACATAATATGTACAGTGTACATGTCTGTGTGAAACAAACCTCAATTAATTTGCATACTATGCTCCTCCTCCTCAGGGTTGCCACGCCCCCTGCCAATTGTATTAGCTCTTCCTGTGTGTATGCAAGCATATCGTGATCTGATGGGCAGATAGCAGAGACGTGTGCAGACATGCATTCTTAGGTCTTGCAAACTAAATTGATTTGTACACAAGCCTTCACTTAGTATTTTGACTACTATGGTAGCACGGTCTTATAGGTAGCACTAACTTATCCAAATTGTCTGTGTTTAAATTCATTTTTTTTTAAAACTCTCTCTCTCTTCCAGTTGTGAGAAATTTTATGAGCACTGTTAGTACTTACAATTCAAGCGTTTAATGAAGGTATCGTGTGGTATCAGTTCTGAGGGGACAGTGGAGATTGTTGTTGGGCAAAACTTTTCCTTAATAGACTATCAGTTTTGATAATGGTAAGGTTGCCCAACAACTCATTTTTGTCTCATGCTACTTACCTGACTAGGCAAAAGGTTTGTGGCAGATGATGAACTGGTACTCAGCAAATGGTCACTGAACATGTCTTGATCCAGCCTTGGACCAGTGCTCTCATTTTGTGATGGTCCGTTTTGACTAGCCAAAGATGCATTACAGAATGAAGGCTCAGTGTCACCCAACCACTTAAAAAGTGTCCTTACTTTTCACACACCAGCCAGATAAGGTTGGATTGCTATAGCTGTGTTGATTCTTACTTTTAGATGTCCCCATTTTTATCGTCAGGAAATCTTAAGAACAGTCGAACCACCGTCATGGCATCATATGAATAAAAACAAATATTACAGTAAAGGGTGGGGGGGGGGGAAGAGATTAATTCACGTATTGTGGAAAAAGTTACAGCTTTCCACAATTTTTTGTTTTGTTTTGTTTTTTTGGTGATGCTGGACTTTCTATAACTGTGCCATGTACATTCAAGATGACAAAAAACACACCTACCTCCATTTTTTGTGATCTTGCAGCTTTGTTAATAGCAAAAGTTAAATAAAGAAAAAATCTTGAGCTTCACAACACAGTCAACAGTAAGGGCATCTGCCAAGTGTTACTAAAGTCTTTCTGAATCATTCTGCCCTATGTGTAGTGGTAGCACTACATAGTCTACTGATCAGTCAATGTATAGTGTATACGCCGAATATTTCAGGAGGTTTTTATTTTCGTGAATTTCGCGAGTCCGGTGCTATTCACGAAATTAAGGACACGCAAAAATATTGACTGTGATCCAATTGTGCATGTGACGTACGGGTGTTCATTTCTCTGTTCAATTACATGACTCCATGATCACGAATTTGACCACTCGCAAAATTGTCGGGAATACCCGATTCGCAAACATTTAGACTCGCGAAATATATGGCGTATACAGTAGTTCAGCTAGTTCTCGTTCCAAACCCTATTGTTATTTCTAGTATCAGAGTGAAAATCTTCCTGTATTCTAGTGGTATATATATATATTTTGTTGACAGCATGCCCGTTGGAAATGTCATGGTAGGCAGTAATGTACAGGAATAGTCAAATAGATTGATAATTTTTCTTAAGGTGATCATAACCTCAGTACAGTGACCGAGAGTGCCATTACATGTGTAATTGTGTGTATGACCGAATTCTTTTTGTGTTTTTTTGTTTTTTTTAGTTGGTGCCTCGCATTCCTAGGGGGGCTTTATATATTGCAGTGTGTGACTCAATGATCAACTTATTCTGTATTTGTCTCAGCAACATGAAAGTTTCCGGTCAGTCATTCCGCGAAAAATCGAATAGAGTGAACACTGTCTGTTCGTCTCATCTTCACTTCTCTCAGTATGTGGTATGAATTGTTAGTGTTCGATCAGAATCCTGCTCTTCTTTGTCCTTATTGAAAGCACTTGTCTGTTCAAAGCCTCAACGTTTTACATTATGCATTGTACCTTGGTCATTACACATGCCCAAGGTTTGAAGGCCATTACAGTACTTGGTATTGTGTGCCTTTGTGTGTGTTTGTGTGTGTGTGTTTGTGTACATACATGTGTATGTGTGTGTGTTTGCCTGTATAGTGTCTTTGTGTTGTACAGGGCACGTAAGGTCAGAAAAATGATCAGTGCCATTGTTAGTACGCTGTACCTACCGGTAATTAACATGTTGGTGCTTGTTGCTGGTGTATATCTCGGGATACACTGAAAAACAGCAATCATAGACCTTTTAGGCTCCTATGTTATGTGAACCTCATTGCAAAAGACCTTCCCAACAACCAGGTAGCTTGCCTAAGGCTTGCCAGACATAGTAAATAAATGTCGAGTTTTATCGCAGAACATGTTTCAGCATCATTTTTATACATTTAGAAGTAAGTCCATCATCAGATAAAGCAAAATAAAACCTTCCCAATGACACCTCACTTGTTGCATAACAACTACATGTAGGTATATTCTTAGAGTTATGATTAAAGAGGTCCCATATGTTCTTATTGCATTCTTTGTTTTTAGTAGGTTTGATATATACAAAAGTACCATGCACTAAGAGCTTCTGGTTGAAATTGTTGAGTGTCGGGAGAACATGAAGGTTTAAATCTTAATTCCTGTTGTCAGAGAATATCATGCTTGCTAAACTCATAGAACACGCACAGGCAAGCACTGCTATCAATAGGTTCACTGTGCATACAGTCAAAACAATACAGCTCTCATTGTCTGGGTCAAGGGTTCTTAATTCTCTTTGTGCCTTTTTTTTGTGGGCTTCAGCTCTGTCAGGGTCATAGTAAGCTTGCATCATTTAGATGCTGTGGACACAATTGTGAATGAACCCGTCTACAATTAACAGAGAGTAGGCAGATGTCCTTTTGTGACACAAGAATGTGTTTAGGACGTGGAGCTTAACTGCGATAAAAGGAGAAATAAAGGATGTAGTGTCAAATTTTTATAATACATATTGTATACAGTATGCACAAACTTCGTCGTTGTGGGATGTTTTCCATCCTGGTGTGATAGTCTTGGCTTAAAGAAGTATTCAGCACTGAGATGGCTAAATTCCATGAATTATTGAACTTTGCTACCTGAGCTGTATGATGATGTTTGAATGCATACCCCCCTCCCCCCCCCCCCCAAAAAAAAAACAAAACAAAAAACAAAACAAAACAAATACACACACACACACACACACACACACACACACCAAACAACACACAAGCAAACAATAAACAAACAAACAGTGCTCAAGCAACTTAAATATTTGAAGTTATGTTATCACCTTTAAAGGATGGTATAGTTTTGGATATGGTGGGGATTCAGGTTTTAACTCTTTCCCCATCTTTGATTTGGAAAACTTGCTCCACTTTATTTTTGGATATCTCAGTAATTTCAAAACTGATCTTTATCAAATAAACTTTCAATTCCTCTTAGAATTGTACGCTCTTTAATATATCATATTAATGGTTTATATTTATCTCACAGAAAGTTAAAATCTGAATCCCCATGCCAACCAGAACTACACCAGTACCATCCATGTAAAAAGATTTGTTAAAAAAAAACACCACCCAAAACAAAATAAGTATGACCATGCTAATACACCATTTACTGTACAGTTGTATGTTTTATTCTAACACTACTATCAGAACAAAAATGAGTATGACTGATTGGGTCACTCATAGATTTCACTCTTTGAAGCATTTTGCTTTTGTTTTCCTCACTAATTTTTGATGGCTTGATATTTTACACAATATCTGAGACTGTTAGCATGTCAGAAAAATGCAGCTCAGGTTTTTAAACTGAACACATTGTTGAACAGTGCTTTTAATTTGACACTGAGAGGCTTCTCTATGGTGCACCCATTGAGTACCGGTAAATCAATCTGTAAGACAGAGCACTACAATGATAATATTTTTCAGTGGATAAATGACTGCACAGCAGTTGGTGCCTTCAGCAAAGAGCAATTAGGATATTTCATGTTTCTCTGAATGCACAGATAAGATTTATCACATAATAATGCTTAATCTTATGAGGGGACTATTGGCTATTTGTTAAGTCCATATCAATATATCAACATATAGCAATTGAACTGCCCTATCAGTGGGCATTATTGCAGAAACATGGCTTCTTTGAATTCTGCAGCAAATGTTTCACAAGTTCTCCTCCCCCCCTCCAAAAAAAAAAGTAAATAGTTTAAATTGACCTCTGAACAGAAAGATCTCAAACTTAAATAAGTTTGTCATTATATCACTTTGTCTTCAGTTTTAAATTGTTTCATCAAATGCCATTTGAATTATAACATCATGATTTTGGCCAAACACTTCAACCTGTGACTTCACAAATCCAAATCTCAATACAGTGTACTTCACTAGTGTGCGATCATCTGTGATGTACATACCAGGTACCATTCATACATACCATTCATTCGCATGTCAAAATGAAAATGACCGTTCTGTCATCCTTATGATACTGTAAAACACAATATTTTCGCGGCATGAGCATTTTGTGAATTGGAGCCGACAACCTTTTCACTGCATGAAATTTTCGTGAGTTGCCTCTCACATTCAATGCATATAGTGTAGACAAGAACTTTCATGTGCATTTTAATTTTGTGAATCCTGGCTCTTGCAAAATTTGCGAAATTAAAAGTCACGGGAGCATTCCTTGTTTCATAGTAGACATAAATGTTGTCAGTACATGTACAAACGTGACTGATAAAGCCAATTGGGCATGGAATTTCTTGCAGCAATGTGCACAGGGGATGGGACAAACCTTGAGGAGCGGGGCTGTAAATTTCACAAGAACCCAAGTGGTCTCAAATTTTCTGTGAATGGTGATGATAGAAAACATTTGTACGCTGATAGGTATACAGATACCCAGACAACAGACAAACAGATAACCCGAGAACATAATGTTCCCTGCAATGTTGTGCTGGCATTACATAGAAGAGGAAATCATTTTGTCTTCCCGTGACTAACAAAAGGCAAAATGTAGATAGAGTATTACCAATAATTCACATCCACAACTCACATCATGCTCTCTCTTATCTCCACAGTCTTTCACTCCAGACATTTCTTAAATTCCATTGACACTGCACATCTTGGTAGAACAAACACAGATTAAGACTTTACAAAGAATGCCATAATGCCTCACACTTCCTTTCTTTGTCTTTTAATGCTTTATTTTACATATTTACTGAACTATGTACAGTACTTTTTTTTGTTGTATCTCCTGTGTATCAAAAGAGAACGTGACAACAAGTCGAAACATTGATTTTGTAATGTTTTTTTTTCAGCAGCCTTACTGACAGAAACATAAATCCACAAAATTTTTAAAGCTGTTGAATACACAATATATTTTGGGGCAAAACATTTTGCGAGTTACAACTAGTAACATAATTTTATAAAAGGCTTAATTTGCGATCGAGAACTACAGAACAGAGGAAATACCCCCATGAGGTGAATGACCCTGTTGCGACACAAAGGTGCAGCCCCTCTGACTTGAATCCAGAAATAAATCATGAGATACTACCTCAGAGACTCCAACGCCAAGCTGGGAAGCACCTTCTGATCTGGAAATTCTCCCGCCTGAAACCCCTAGCAAACGGGAGACTCCAAGTTGATGTGCGCAAAGCGCACATCTCGAGCGTGAAGCGCTAAGTTCCTTGCGGCAGGGGTCCAGGGCCCGCTTAAGGGCTCTAGGGTTCTAGATGCTCTCTCGTGCTATCTAAGGCTTATTTTTCAACATATAATGGCAAAAAGTAAGAAATCCTTTCCAATGGAAGACACAGAGCCAGGACGGGGGAAATTAAATCTCAAACGGGAGAACGGGAGATTTTGCAAAAATGGGCTTTCGGCGGGAGATTTCCCATCGAAAGCGGGAGAGTTCGAATCTCTGCTATTTCCACGGAGCACTTGAATGCTCCCGATTTGGCACAGTATGGTAAGATACTGTTTGGTTTGCTTTTGAGCGCTCTAACACTGCTTTAGAATATCAGTGGACTACCAGATTCAAAAAAATAAAAAAACCATAAAATATATGGCATTGTCAGTATTACGGACATGACAGGACAATGTTTACCAACACAAATGGACTGCAACAATGGTTACCAAGTTGGGCATAAATATATTCTATATAAAACTGTGATTAATTTGTCTTCTCAGAACTACATGTAGCATATCATAAAATTTGCTTTCAACAGCACTGGCCATATCAATGATACAACATTTATGCTATAGGAAAAGACCAGATTTCAGAAATTTTAGGCAAATAATAGTTGTTTTGTGAAGTGTGTTATGCAGGAATGAAAGGGGGTAAGAAAAAGAAAATGTTTCCCAGGAACAAGAACACGTAACTCTTTGGAGTGATTATAGATATACTACAAGGAATTAATTTGTTCATGTTCTAGAATCTCTTTCATTCATTTTTTCCCTATTATGACAACTGCTTCTTGGTTATTTCACAAACCTTAATTTATCAGCACACAATGAGTAAATGAATTGGTGTCAATTAAATCAAAGAGAACAGTCAAATAATGAAAACTTCATGATTGTGTTGATTTGGAAATCATTGTGACATTTACAAAACCAAGGATTCACTTTTTGTTTCTACAGTTGAAAAATATTTGAGAAACATATGTTCTTTGCTGTGTCATAACTTGCATTCTTTCCTCAGCAATGCATGTTAAAATTACATTTGTATTATTCTGACAGAATTTTTGCCACACTGAAAAAACATTCCTTTGTTCTACATCAAACTTTAATGTGACCCTTCTGTCTGTTATGCAGATCAAAGCTACAATTGATCAGGCACTTGAATATTTTAGAATACTGATATTCCCTTTTACAAATCTCAAAATTGCAGTTCCCACAAAGAAATTCTGCTGAAAACAATTTGTACAAATCCGCACAGAATGGTAAAGTTTCAGTGCGTGCTTACAAAAATAGTTACACAGAATGTTCATAAAGCCACAATAAAATGTTGACACTCAGGGAGTACTTGAAAATAGATGGTCTAAATTTCATCCTGAAAGCTCCTAAATTGTCTTTACCTTTGTTGGACCAGCAAAAGCTGAACGATTCTACACAATCTTCAGCAGATTTTGTATACTGCAACACACACAAACAGGGATACAGGCATTTGTGACAAGCAATGACAAATGTCAAAATAGGTCAATATTTTGGTCTTACCATAATTTTTGACTGAAATCTTTTTTTTTTTTCCCACTATTTACTACATAAATGTACAGCACTGTCATAAAGTGTTTCCTGAAAGTATACCACACCTTCAGACTCAGGGACAGATGAAATCATAATCACAGGGGAAAAAACAACAAAACACTAATTATAATCTAACCTGCACTTCCCAACTATTTCTAACCCAAGGCCCACTTTGGCTCTTACAAATAAGTTGCGAGCTTGAGTTAGATCACAGAATCTTTCATTTTATTTTATTTTTGGTTCACCTGCGAGACCTTTGCAGCCCATTAGCTGAGAAGCATGGGGTAGATCTAGACCCTTTCAGATCAACACTGTTTATCTGCTTTGCTTATGGTGACTCAACAAAAGGACTTTTGCTACTCATCAGCAATCACATTTGCAGTTGAACTGCTTTGGTACCCACTGAAGATCGCAAATGTGAAGACAAGAATGAGCTCATTTCTTTTTTCTTTCCTTTTTTTCTGTGCATGTGAGTGTGTGCCAACCTGAAAAGCAATGACAGTGCAGCAGTGTGCACTTCATCACTTTGGGGTTGGGGGGGGGGGGGGGGGGGGGGGGGGGCGAGCAGGAACAAATTCATCAATATTTTCATGGAACTCCCAGTGATATGAGGAGGGTATGAGGAGGGTAAATTTTGCTTGAATCCTCATCAGCGTCTCAACCAGAGTTCCATCATGGGGTCGAGATTTCAGTCCAAATAATCTCATCAGTAAATGTAGCCAGGTGAACTAAATGTTTAATGTCCATGATGAAAAGGTGTCAGTCCCCTAGATCCATCCCTTTCATGCCTCTGGAAAGGCGTGCCCATCGTACAAACGCTGAGCTCTTGATAATCTCATTCAGTCAAGTTAGGCCTGCGCTGCCACCATCTCCCTCGCTACCTGGAATGCTGCCACCAGGGAACCCAGCTGCAGTTTTTCGCTGGTCCCCGCAGCCAGTCGATACCTGTGCACGGGAGAGAGCAGAGCAGCAAACAGAAGTGAATGGCGCGCAGAGGAGAATGTCTCACTTTTAACACATGTCATCAGTGATCAAATAACCAAATCACATAATTCACAGCAAGAGAATACAAATTGGAGATATTTTTCTCATAAGTCACACTAGCCTTGTATGCTTAGATCAGAGAGTAAAATCAATGCATATCTTCAGGCAATTAAAATGTTTCTTTTTTCACCAAAGCATTGCTTTCTCTGAGGATTGTTACTGTTAAAACAGAAATATTCGCAGCACGACACTTCCACAAACTGGAGTCAACGGCCTTTTTTGCAGCATGACATTTACCGAATTGCCTCAAACATTCAATGCTGATTGTGTAGGTGAAACCTTTTGTGTGCATTTTACTTTTCAGATCCTGGCTCCTTTGCAAAATTCAGGAAAGTTTCATGCCTGCGAAAATTTCTGGTTTCACAGTACTCAAAATGAGATTCATGGGTGATAAGTCACACACATATCCTGTATTACTTTAACTTATCTGAACAAGTTTTGGAGTCACCATTCAATTTTCTTAATGCAGCAAAAAAAAAATAGATCATGCAATATTAATGTTCCACAAAACACAATTTCCCTCTCACAACCAGGAAACAGTTGCTGAGATGCAAATGATGACTATGACATTGTGACTTTTGCCATTTGATCTGTCAAACTAGAACACATAATCACTTTACCCAAGTCAGTCCACTTATACAAAGTTTAAGGTGATTAATTCTACCACTATCATTAAATAATTATTGTGGTCATGGCAAACAGAGGTCTAGAAACAAACAGACAGATGAAATGAGAGATGGATGGCCGCAAAACTTTAAAGGGAATCCAAACCCAAAGAGCACTGTGGATTGAGTGAAAGCAGCAACATTAACAGTAGAACATATCAGTGAAAGTTTGAGGAAAGTCGGATAATCGATGCAAAAGTTATGAATTTTTACAGTTTTTATGTTGGAACCGCTGGAGGAGGAGACTAATAGAGGTTATGACATATGAGTGGACAACAATATAAAGAAAATAGAAAGAAAATTCCACAAAAAGTCATTTTTTCATGAAAATTACACATTCCATCAACTTGATACTGACGTATGTTAAGGGTAGCAATTATTCCCCTTGATTTCTGAAAGCGGTTAGTCAAGTGCTTTTTTGTAATGCTAGAAAAGTTGAATTTTTGTGGAATTTTCTTTACATTTTCACTGATGTGTTCTACTAATATTGCTGCTTTCACTCAATCCACAATTCTCTTTGGGTTTGGGTTCCCTTTAACTCTCCACGACAACCATGCTTTCGGACCTACACGTGGGCATCATGGTACTTACTCAGCGTCGGACATCTTGTCGAGAAGGTAGATCCTGACATTCTGGGGGAATTCAACTGAAGACAAAGAGATGAGAAAATGGGGTAAATCTAATATATTTGATTCTTTTCCATTACTTGATAAAATGTTACAGTTCAGAAATGTTGCATCTTAGAGGCAAAGTCAGTAGAGGGAAAATTAACTGGTCAGAGTTCTAACGGAAAGCTGGCTTATGTTGTCAAACATATAACGTGTAATATTCATGCGTCTTTTCTCTGATGAGAAACCATACATATTCCATCTACACAATGTCTATTCACTCAGTAAAAACTTTATTTTTTTTTCAAATTTCCATTCCACTTCACTTACTCAGTCCAACAAATTCATAGAATAAACAAGGAAAATATATGAAATGTCCTTAAGAAAAAGAGTGAGAAACCACTACTCAACTCTGTACAAAAAAAAAAATAATAATAATAAACAGGAAACTGGCATTGATATGTATTATAGGCACAAGGTTTCTAGGAGCGTACCATGGCATCAGTGTGGCACAGAGGGCATTTCCATTGCTTGTATGCAATGAGTTTTCCCTATCTCAGTTGAAACGTACTGGAGTACCCACCCATGAAACCTCCTTCACCTCAAATAACCACTTCTCATAAAATAGTCTCACCTACCCAGAGCCAATCACTGTTCTCTTAGGGGTGCCTTGTCATCATCATCGCTAGGTAACTGTTTTTTGTACATGCATCCAGAGGAACGTGAGTGGGCGAGACAAAACTGTCTATGGATGTATATTCAAGTTGGGATTTGAATCAATGACCTCCTATGTTAGGATTCAGAGTCTTATCCGCTGTACCACGGTGCTCCTACTTCACACTCATTACTGAATACGCCATATATATAGCGAGTCTAATTTTTGGCAAATCGGTACTTCCCAACAATTTCGGAGTTGTTACATTCGCGATCGCGATCGTGGAGTACAATAGTGAACAGATAAATGTATGCGTGCACGTCACGTTCATGTCGCGATCAGAGTTGATAATATTATGTTGTTGACTTCACAAACGGCACCCGAATCAGCAACTTCACGAAGACAAAAATCTTGTGAAATATATGGCGTACTGTATAACAATATTTTCGTGAATTGGAGCCGACAACCTTTTTTGCGGCATGAAATTTTTGCAAGTTGTTTGTGACATTCAATGCGCATAGTGTAGACAAGAACTTTCATGTGCATTTTAATTTCACGAATCTTGGCTCTTGCGAAATTAAAATGCACGCGAACATTCCTTGTTTTACAGTATACAGCATACTCTCTATAACCTTCCAGACTCACTTCTGTGGACGTAGGTGTGGACTTCCAGCAGGATATCTTGTAATGCCAGACCCTTGATTGTCTTCAGGTGGTTGATGTCTGAGAAAGAAAGAGTTAGGGAATCTGCAAAATGTAAATTAACTATTCAAATTGATGAAATTCTTGCACTAAGTTGTCTTCATTGCAACTGATTGACAAATTGCCCTACATCGACGTAAATAAGCACTGAATTGAACAGTGTTTTAGTTGTAGCCATGACAAAAGAAATCATGGGCATATATACATGAGCAGGATCTGAACCTTCGTGCATGCTTGAAGGATTAGAGCCAGCTCAGGCTGTTGGGTGGAAGCTCAGTGGTCTAGCAGATAAAATGCCTGTCCAGTGATCAGGAGGTCGTAAGTTCGAATCATGCTCAAGCATGTATGCCCATGATATCTTTTGTCATGGCTTCTACTAAAACACTGATAAATTCAGGCCTTATTTACGTTGATGTAGGGCAATTTGTCAATCAGCTGCCATGAAAATTAACTAATTTTGCATGATCTGGAACCACCATGATTCCTACAAACTACTGGTATGATCTTCTCAAAAACTGTCATCTATTTATCTTTCAACATACATCACTGTCTGGTTATAACAAAATTTGAATAAAGCAAAAGATAACTGCTGGTCGCAAGGACTTCTTTAAAACAGGAGTCGCCTGTAACACTCCTCTCATTGTCTGTGGAAAACCCTCCAAAACTATCATTTGCTAGAATTATGCGGTCTTCCATCAACTTATGATATTTAGACGTCGACAGACTGAGAAAAGGATACTGTTGAAGGCAGTGGTGAAGTCTTTGTTTAGCATCCAGTCTACGATACTCTCGATGTCTGACCTCAGAGGGTGGCCAGTGCACGTGTACACATTCTCCTCATTCACATTCTCGTATGCCATTGCTGTGCTCTGGACATTTCACAGCGTGTGCAGACAGTGAGAGAACAGCGTTATCATTAATCACACATGAAACTGCCACAGGATTTACTACATGCATATATCCCATTTACCTAACCAGTCAGTAATATAGGCGAAACATCAATCCATGTTCAAATTGCCTGAAATTGAGAAACACCAGAGGGACACTCTGCACAATGAGCATTTCATTAAAACATAACACACAAAAAACAAACAAAAAAACCTACCCAAAACACCAATGAAAGTTGTGAATTTTCTCATTTTGAATGCTCTGAAACAGCTATATCCCTCACAAACACATTTTCAAATTAGATGAGGCTAAGACATCGTGGCAGGACAAATGGCAACCTATGCAGGTAAGGGGTGGGTTACAACTGTCTGTGGTTCATCAAATCCCTAGTGTAACTAGAAAATACGGCCATCATACGAGCTACCTGACCAACAACAGGCACAATAACAACACAAATGCAAACACTAATGCAAAACACCATAAGAATGACATCACTGTTGGGGGACAAAGCCTTGTATCTAAAAAAATGTCAAATGTTCACGACGGTAGAAAAACATCGCCAAGCACTTAAAAAATGGGATTTAGGCTTCATTTTGGGGGTAAGACAGCTAGGATTTCGACAGGACATCACGTAACTGATTATCTGACATTTAATTAAAGAAAGAAGAGATTTTCATCAAAATCTGAGACACAAGGTTTTGTCACCTCAGCGACAATATTCTTAACATACATTTTGTCTTTTTTTCTCTCTTCTTTTTTTTTTTCTTTTTTTTTGGGGGGGGGGGGGGGGTGGGGGAACATGAAGATCAATCAGTCAATCAATCAAATGCCCTGAAAACACTAACCTGGAGAATGTTGATGACACGCCTCATGTCTCCCTTGGCCAGTGTAATGAGAGCCTTCTTCCCATCTTCCGTCATATCAATGCTGTAGAATGATGATGACACAGAAAACTGCATCAACACTGGATGTAGAAACTTTTTGTAAACCCTACTAGAAATACCACAGCCTCATTTTGATGTCATATTGGCTAAAAAAAAAAAAAAAAAAAAAATATATATATATATATATAAAAATGACACTGAAGAGCCTGTCATGTTATTGTTTTGACAAAAACTATCAGACATACTGACTTTCCATCGCTACATTTATCAGTGTCATCTAAGCCAACTTCACTATAAGGTAACTCATAAAGCAGTGTACTAAAGAAAATTGTCTCTGTTATTAGCTTTTATCATGAGTATCAATAGATCTTGTGCAACATAGAGTAAACAAAATATGTGTACATTAATTTCTCACCAGTACCAAATGGTACACAGAGCTACTGTATACGCTGTTATTTTCGCGAATGAGGAGGTCATAGACATTTTCGTGAGATGTTGTTTTCGGGAATTGATGCCGACGCTAACGTAAATGCGCTATCACCCAAGCACATCGAGACATTTGAATTTGCTATCCAACTCTGATTCACGAAAATTAAACCCTCGCGAAAATAACAGCTTATACAGTACTGTAAAACATGATATATTTGCGGCATGAATTTTTCGCGAATTGGAGCCGACGGCCTTTTTTGCAGCATAAAATTTTCGCATACTGCCACTGGCATTCAATGCATATAGTGTAGAAAAGAACTTTTGTGTGCATTTTTATTTCGCGAATCTTCGCGCTCGCGAAATCCGCGAAATTAAAATGCACGCAAACATTCCTCGTTTTACAGTATATGAAAATACTCTATGTTCATGATGAAGGAATTACATACTGCTGCCCGACCATGTCATGTGATTCCAGAGAGATCTTAAGTTGGATATTGAAGACTACAAAGGGGGTAAGGTGGATGTTAGTCCTGTAATCATAGCCAGCAACCCCCCCCCCCCCCCCAAGTCTCTTACCCTTCTTCCCTGACGACATACTCCAGCCTTGGGATTATCTGCTGGTTGTCCAGCGGGCCGAACCTGAAGCGAGTGCAGCGAGACTGCAGGGCAGGGATGATCTTGGACAGATAGTTGCAGATGAAGCAGAACCTGGTGTTCTCTGTGAACTTCTCAATGACTGCAGAAGGAAAACAGTTTTGAGAAAGAAGAAAAAAAAAGTTAATGCTTCTTAAACAGATGAATAAATGAATAAAATAATATTTGTTCACTGCTATGACTGGTCGATGAGGGAAGATCTCTATCTTTAATCACTGCAGGATTAACACTGAATCGAAAAAAGGATTAGCACATTTCAACACTAACTGAGTAATATCAGGTACATATCTACTGAGAAGTATGTTTTACAATATAAGTATGTTTTTTTTTATCTATCTAGTATGCATTTCTTGCACAATTTTTTCCTGTTTAAACCAAAATATTAATTTTGCCTTCAAAGATATACTGTTCACTGCACATCAGAATGTCTTGAAGGTTTGCAGAGGTTGACAGTTCTGCAGATATGAAAATTAGCTGAAAGCAGGATACTGACATTTTTATTTGGCTTATTTTGTTTGACATTTCATTGAGATGTTTCTTTACAATAAAGAACTTTGTTGAAGGCAATTCTGTTTCCTTTGCATCAATGATGCAACCCACGGCATATACTGTATTTCCTGTCTTAAGTTTCAGCAATTCTTCAATACAGTGAGAAGTTCCACATTTGAGACTGGGGGACTTGCATGAACAAAATAAACTTTCAAACATTAGGTTGAAGTGGTTAATTTCTAGAATATTAACATTGTGGTCATATTCAGGGAAGAAAAAGCTGGGTTTTTTTTGTCTTTCAGCATTATTCTTGTCTTTCTGTGTGTATGAAAAAAATGCAGCATCACTCACAGTTCAAGTCAACTTCAACAACTGGGGTAAAATCAAACAGACAGAGTTAACGGGCTGTTAACGATTGCCCCGACCCTGTACAGGCATGCTAACCTGGAAACATTAAACTGCACAGTACTTGAATATGAGACCATTCTGAAGCAAATAAATTTCACACAACATGTACTCTTAAATGAATCCCACAAGGATGGGAACAATCATCCCCCAGCATTCCCACTGATTCCCACTGATCAGTTACTAGCCATCCCCTTTAAATGGGAACAGTTTATTTGATATTAGTCTAATCATCAAAGTTCACTCTGACATGAAGGGGCATTGCACTCTAAGGAGACCAATTTCCAGGAAAATCCCAACAGACCTCTCCGGAGAGCATTCTGAGCATCGTGGGTCATCGCATCCGCCTCGTCCAGGATGACGAGCTTGAAGCCGGACCGGAAGATGGTCCTGGTGCTGGCAAAGTTGAGAATGGTGCCTCGCACGATGCCGATACCCCTGTCATCCGATGCATTCAGCTGTACATGGCATCAGATTGTTGGAATGATGAGATGGACAATCGACATCTTGGCAACACATTTCCAAAATGATTCATTTACAACAAAGTCATGAATCCACAGTAAATCATAATGCTGCCTCAATACCTGGACTGCAGACAACAGTAACTGTCAGATGACAATCCAACTGATAAATTTCAAGCAGAAATTGTTATGGAATTCTATTTCTGTTAAGTCATCACCATACTGTTACTGCAAAATTGAATGATGCCACAAATTAATTTTGAAAACACCTGGTAGATGTTGAACTGCGTATTTACATGCATATTTTTGTCAGTGCAAATCTCAAAGTATAAATAGCTTTGCAAATGTTTGTCTGTGGTATGCAATACAGCTTAGTTGAAAAACTCTTGAAGCAGTGTAAAGAAACACACCGACTTGCAGGGCGCAGGGCTCAACACTAACTTTTTTTCTCTGGTCTAAAATCTTTATATCTGAAATTTTAATGGTCCCAAATAAAAGGAAATACAACAATCCATTTCAAATTTTAAGTGCCCAATTGGGCCACCAAAAAAATTTTTCTTTTTAAATTTGGTGGGCGACATCAATTTTTAGTGGCCCCCGGCCACCACTGTCAGGCCCTGTGAATTTAGTGTGGTTATAAGCACAGAGTTACTGTGTGGTTGCTACATACCTCAAGAACCATTGAGTTGAACTCCTTGGGCAAATACAGCTGCTTAGCCACAGCCAAGATAGTGGAGGTCTTTCCGGTCCCCGGTGGTCCATAGAATAAGAGATGCGGCAAGCGGTCCTCCTTGATGAACCTCTGGACTGAAAAAAAAAAAAGAAGAAGGTGAGAGAAACCAAATGAAAGCTTGCCCTTTAGAGGCCAGGGTGAAAAACCAGGTGGAAAATGAATTGAATTTCTTTTGTAGTTAGATGGACGACTCCCTAATAAAGCATGCAGGACCATACAGCTCATATTTTTTTCAAACTGGGAAAAAACCTTGCAAATTTCAGTAGTTTTAAATGCAAACAGTGGAAAACTGATCTGAAGGATATATAATATAAATAAACTAGAAATGTCGCTATGGCGACTGATGCCTCCGCCATAATGCATGATTCTCCCAATAGGTGTATAGTACAATGTCTGCACAATGTGTGGTGACAGTTTTCTTGAACTAGGTTTGCTATAATTGTCTATGAAAGAGTTCAGGTACACATGTATTTGGGGAATTGAGGATTTTTACTTAACTTCTGACTGACCCTTTTATAAGTTTATGCATTGAGTAATTTTAAAGGTATGAAGAAAGAGTGTAATAACAGTGCAAAATAGATTTTTTTTTTGCATTTAAACCTTGCCTTGACCCTTAACCTTTGACCTTTGACCTTCTGGCAGGAAATTTCCAAGAGAATCTCCATTAGGTAATACATGTACATATTGTATATTGAATTTTAAAAATAATAATGCAAGCATTGCATATATATACTAGTATATGAGGGAAATAGTAAAATATTGAGGAGTTGACCTTGACCTTTGACCCCCTGACTATTGACCCATGACCCCTAAATTCCCTAGATAATCCCTTCCAGTCAGTACATGCGTATGTACCAAGTTCCATGAAGATACATTGAACCATTTGCGAGAAAAGTGAAATTGTAACATTTTCACCAAACCTTTGACCTTTTGACCTTTGACCTTATGACATGAAACTCTCTCTGGAGAATCTTTACGCAGTAGTACATGTCCACACCAAGTTTCAAGAAAATACCTTCGGGCATTGCATAGATATGGGGGAAATTGCAAAATTTGTAGCATTTTACCTTGACCTTTTGACCTTTGACCTCTGGACAATGTCACTAAAATCTACTCAACTAATTGTCCCATCATACATCATCCTTGGACCAAGTTTGGTGAAAGCTGCTTCATCCAGTTTTGAGTTATCACGTAAACAGATAAATTTTAGGATTTGACCTTGATCTTTGACCTTTGACCTCTGTCCGATTTCACTGAAAAACTAATCAAGTAATTGTCCCATCATACATCATCCTCCAACAAAGTTTGGTGAAATTTGCTCCATCCAGTCTTGAGTTATCGCGTAAACGGATACAATTTCATGATTTGACCTTGACCTTTGACCTTTAGCCGATTTCACCCAAAATCTAATCAAATAATTGCCCCATCATACTTCATACTTGGACCAAGTTTGGTAAAATTCCAGTAAATATTACTCAAGTTATCGCGTGAACGAAAGCGGACGGACGTACGGACGTACGTACGGACGGACGGACGTACGTACGTACGTACGGACGGACGGACAACCCGAAAACATAATGCCTCCGGCACCACCATAAAAATGAGCAAAGAAAATGTTCTAAATATTAGTTTCTCATCAGTTTCCCTTTGCTTGCATCTATTACATGTTCATATATTCAAAAGTGCACCACTTTGGTGATCCCATTCATCACCAAGATGATTTCCATCCTCAGGGTATATGTCAGGTTTATGTATGAAGCTTCTAATCACAAGAGCACTGATAATTAACATGTTTCTGGGAAGAACACTGTACAGGGGCTTTCCATAGCTCAGACGATAAGAGCACGGATCGAGCAATCCGGAGGTCCCAGGTTCAAATCTCGATGGAATCCCATTTTCTTTGCTCCTTTTTAACTTACATTTCATTAGCAGCACATTTCACAAACTGGAATTCACATTCACAAACTGGAATGTTGTCATCTTTGCGATGCCTGAAAGAACTGAAGCATATTTCCACCTCTACAAAACCAGAAATACATCAATTTCTTACTTACTTGTTGTGATGATCTCTCTGTGAGAGATGAGGTCATCTAGAGAATTTGGTCGGTATTTCTCAACCCTTTGAAAACAAGAAGGAAATATAGTTAATGTTGCACTGTTGCTTGCCTTACACACAGGGGTTAAAGGAAGTTGGCAAATTGGCATTAAACATTTTGGTAGCTTATAACTAGTATTACTTATAACCCTGATGCTACTTCAGATTTTCTACCACAAACCAGAGATCAACCCAGAAGTTCCAATTTGATAATGTTTCTTCCTAGAATTAAAAAAAAAAAAAAAAAAAACAGTGACTTACACAAACATAAGACAAAAATTAGTCTCTGTTGTGATGTTAATAAATAGAGGTCTATATCATTGAAGCTCCCAAGTTTGGCCGAGTCTGAGAAAGCCCTGGAAATACAAGAAGCTGAAAATGTACTCTCATCCTACATGCAGAGGCCATGTAAAAGAAAAAAGAAAAAAAGAAAGTAGTCTTTCATCCAGATTTCCGACAAAGATGACGTGAAAGGTCCTTACTATTTGATACCTAGGTCTTCATTATTGCGGACAATGGTCTTACTAGAGCTAGAGCCTAGAGGTCTATCTGATATTAAAGTAAACCTACGTTGCTGCCTACAGGGCAGCAAGGCACTAGTGTAGAATCATGCTGCCTCATGATTCATAGAATTTAACTAGATATACAGTAGATCTATGCACAGCCCAGTCGCTGTATTTCACGGGGTCTGGTCGGGCTACATAGAGTATTATTACCCGTACCAGGCATCTGAGCTGTGGTTCTACGAAATTGTATTCCCCTCGTAATACGCGCGGGATTGCGCGCCAGCAGGGAGAAGAGGGGTAAATTTCTCATATTCCCCTTTTTGGCAAACGCCGAGGGGAATAAAGTATCCGGGCACTTGAGCTCCCAGTCAGGAAAATTTGCTGTTGATGACAGTAAATTTCTTGCGGACTGGTTTTGCGACAAAGGGCAAATTCCCATAAGTTAACACGTAAAACTAAAGGACGATCGCTGTTACTGTGTGAGCTGGCTGTTTCTACGCTCGCCACATACCTGAGTTCGAGACAGAGAGCAAATTCCCATAGATTAACACGTAAAAATAGAGGACAATCCCGGCGCCTGTGTGAGTTCGCTGTTATACACATGCCGCGTATCGTGAGCTAGCAACTTCCCAATTCACGGCAATAATTTTCCACTCGGCGCTAGCTAGAGCTCTTACTTCACTTCATTGCCCGCTACATCAAGGGGATGTAGCGCGCAATGTGGTGCAGTAAGAGCTCTACCTCGTGTCGAGTGGAAAATTACAGTGATTTGGGAAGTAGCTGTACAAAGTTTAAATTGTAATGATTTAATTTACTGCTCAAGATGACTGAAATGGGTCATAACAATGATATGGACCGTCTACTTTCGGGGGATACGACATTAATTGCCCTCACTAGAATTGTATTGCCCTCGTCTTCGACTCGGGCAATACAATTCTAGTTCAGGCAATAAATGTCATATCCCCTCAAGGCCAGTCCATATTATATTACTAGTAATTATTAAATGGGTTAGTCAAATACCGGTTAGTGATTGGCTAAACACAGTCACGTGATGGGGGCACATTGGTTATGTTCGCCCATGGGCAGAACATTTTTGTAATGTTCTCCTATGGGAAAACATTTTCACATAACAAATGACAAACGATACCAATCGATTGATCATATTTTTCACGCAATCGATAGGATAAATTTGCCTATTCCATACAATTTGAAAAAACAGATGACCGATTATTGTAAATGCGTACGAAACTGTGATTTGAAGCTCTATGAAGGACCTGTAAAAGTGAATTTTGGCCCTGCGCGAGCAATCGAGTGCGTTGTGCTGGTGCAGTGGTGGTTGACATTGCAAACATGGCTTGGGTACTGTAAAATTGGATATTTTCGCGCAACTTATTTTTCGCGCTTGGCCGGGTGAGAAGAGTTTCGCGTGTTTTCAATTCCGCAGAATCAAGACATCACGCACACACACACGAACACATGGCAAGCAAAAATATTCGCATGCTTTTATTTTCGTGCTAGTTTCTGGTTGCGCGAAATGCGCGAAAATGTCAACACCGCAAAAATTTCCACTTTTACATTATCTATTTGAACCCAGGGTCCCAGGCATATAATATAGATCTAACAGATGACTATGACTTTTGTTGTTGGGAATCCGGGAACATGTACACGTTACGGTACCAAACATTCCACCCTCAGGGTTTGAAATGCAATTTCGGGAGGCTATAAGTCCCTCAGTAGCATTTCAAACCCTTCGGGTGGAACATTCGGTATGTTCCCTCCCCCGCAAGTCATCATCTTCTAGTATATAAATAGTATGTGTAGAACAACAAAGTGCCCTAGTCCCATGCTCGGTTCCCGCTGTTTATAGTGTTAGTTAAAAATAGATACCACGTTCGTTTGTCAACATAATTACGATAAACATCCCCAATTACCGATACATCAATTACAGCTGCCTTCAACTTACCAGGGAAGATTTTTGTTGGCGTTATCCCTACTCATTTTATTGTACTGATCGCCCTGCTCTTTCTCGCAAAAATAGTATCCCACTTGTCACTTGAAATAACGTCGGATGTCAACCTTCGGAAAGCAGAGCAAGGGCAAGGCGCTAGGATCGGCAAGGATCAGAAACTGGTGGTATGTACAATGTACGTACGCTACCCGGTGAGGCAGGGGTACAGTACCGGGCCGAGAGTGGTGGGTATGGTTGAGTCTGCGGACAGCTCACAGCGAGATACGGGCTGCGGGATGTACACATACACATGGTATGAACAAATACACATGGTATGAACTTCGCGCGAATCTTTAGTATGACGGATGAAGCCATTTTTAAAGAGGGGTAACTATATAAAATGTTGTAGCTTCTTGTTGTATTTAAAGTACATCCTAAGTAATATCAAAATAGATTTGAAGGAATGAAATATCAAAAAATTATGAAATTTATGTTGATGTATGGATTTTGTGAATTAAATCATCTCGAACGAAATATGTATGTTCTACACATCTCTATGAGTGCCTCTGATTCGCAATGCATCTTTCCATAAAGAGCAAGAGCGCGCGCTCAAATAAATTGCTTTTCAGAACAAGGAGGATAAGAGTATGGCAAGCCATTTGCTCAATAATTCCTAAAACTGAGTTTATCGCCGATAAAGTTTATCAGTCGATAAACTTAAAGGACAAGTTCACCTTCATAGACATACGGGGTTGAGTGAATGCAGCAATATTAGTAGAACACATCAGCGAAAGTTTGGGGAAAATCCGACAATCCGTTCAAAAGTTATGAATTTTTAAAGTTTCTGCTCAGTCATGGCTGGATGAAAAGACTACTATAGCTTGAGATGTCAAATGTGTACAACGATATAAAGAAAGAATAAAGGAAATTCAACATATTTCCATTTTTCTTGCATAACAAAAGAACACTCGACTTCTCTCTTTCAGAAGGCAGGGGGAATGATATTACCCTTAACATACGTCAGTAACAAGTCAAAGGAATGTGTACTTTATTCATGAAGTAAAGTTTTGTGAAATTCTCTTTTTGCTTTCCTTATATCGTTATACGCATGTGACATCATACACTGTAGTAGTCTTCTCATCCAGCAGTGATTGGGCAGATACTTCAAAAATTCCTAACTTTTGAATAGATTGTCCGATTTTCCTCAAACTTTCACTGATGTGTTCTACAAATATTGCTGCATTCGCTCAATCCTTACGTAGGCCTACATGAAGGTGGACTTGTCCTTTAAATTTTCGAGAGAAACTCTGTTTATCGAGCGAAAAACTAGATTCATCACGATTAACTTAGTTTTTCATTTGATAAACAGAGTTTGTGTTTTTTGCTAAACAAGCAGAGTTTCTTGATAAATCTAGTTTTTCGCTTGATAAACTTGGTTTTTAAAACTCTTTTATCGAGTGGAAAACTAGATTCATCACGATTAACATAGTTTTTCACTAGATAAGCAGAGTTTCTTGATAAACCTAGTTTTTCGCTCGATGAACAGAGTTCATTGATAAACTAGGTATTTTGCTTGATGAAAAGGGCTTTTCAATATCAAAACTGAGTTTAGTGAAAAACAAGTTTAATGATAATCATAATTTTTTTCAGCTTTGAGGAAAGGGGGCTCCTTTACGGAATTAGCAGGATCAGGACATGGAGCTCAGCTACTTGCAAACTTGTGACTAGTCGCGACACCAAACATTCCATGTGGAATCATTCTTAAAGATAATAAAAAGTTTTGGTACCTCAAAAGCTTCCCTGAATTTCCTTGTCTTGGTTTGTGTTTCAGGTTAAAGTACGTTGTCTGTGAGAATTACTCGCCCCAAAGTGCTCTCATGTCTTAGTAATCATGCAATAATGGTTTCGTACCAGAGCCAACGCTGTACAGCGTCGATAAATATTGTACGAAACCACTGACTGCGACCAAGCAGCGTGCAGCCCATTGTACGCATAGCTAACTGCGACCAGCAGCCCCATACGCAATAGCGTAATGGGGCTTCGCATTGTAGCATTCAGGATCATGACAGAATTAGTATCGCGGGTAAATGTCAACTTAAAATCCAAAAATTTCTTCGATTTGAAGACTTACCAATTACGTTGAAGTATTGAAAACAGGCTTCGAACAACGTTTGATTCTGCCAATAGTCCCTTTCTGTTCGAATTGATGACTGAATGTGATTCGGTCGAGAGGACCTTGGGAGAACTACATTGTACATACACTGGATACCATGGCCAGCGCATGCGCACACAAACATCTTATCCGTTCATGGATTTGAAATTTGTGTGCATGTGATGTGTTCGCATGCACTGGCTGTAGTATTCAGTGTACTGTATGTAGCTCTCCTAAGGTCCTGTCGACCGAGTCACATTCAGTCATCAATTCGAACAGAAAGGGACTATAGGCAGAACCAAACGTTGCCCGAAGCCTGTTTTCAATACTTCAACTTAATTGGTAAGTCTTCAAATTGAAGAATTTATGGGATTTTAAGTTCACATTTACCCTGCGATACTAAATCTGTCATGATCCTGAATGCTACAATGCGAAGCCCGATTACGCTATGCGTATGGGACTGCTGGTCGCTATGCGTATGGGGCTGCTGGTCGCAGTTAATTGCATGATTACTTATAAGACATGAGAGCACTTTGGGGCGAGAAAGTCTCACAGTGTTAGTTATATGAAAGGTACTTTAACCTGAAACACAAACTAAGACAAGGAAATTCAAGGACACTTTTGAGGTACCAAAACTTTTTATTATCTTTAAGTGCACTTTGTCCGTGTAGGCCTATACATGGAAATGTTGGATGCAGTAAATCCTCACTGGCTCAGTCTCATAAACAAATTACGGGAAGTGAAATATGTCCTTTTTTTACAGAATTATGTTGAATCTTTATTGATAAACTTAATTTATCGCTTGATAAAGGCCGCATTTATAAGGTCTCTTTTCTGGCTAGAAACAGCGTTTCAAGCCTCAGCACTTTTCAAAAAAAGTGTTTCTAGCAAGAAAAAAAAAAACCAATCTTATAAACACTAACTTATTGTAAATTTAAGCAGTGTTTTGAAACACACAAATTACCAGTGTTTGAAAACAGTGTTTCTCTACAACCAGCGTTTTGAAAATCTTATTAACACATTAGTCTACTCAAACTTGCCTCACGCAGAATGTGCTTCCGGGTCAGCCAAAAGCGGCAAGCCACAATATGCGATATTATATGCAAGGCAATGCACTGTCCAGCCGTCCTCGTGCATGCTGCAATGGGTATTAGTCATTCACCATCACGACCAGCATCATTAATCACTGAATGGACATCATAAAAATACACATTTCTTGAATTATCGCCCTGTGGGGCTGGACAATGACACATGCACAGTCAAATAGTCTTCAACTCAGCTAGCTAATAATAATATATTAATAAGGTCTCATTTATCCAAGGTAGCCTCTTCAGCGTTGCG